>NC_138156.1:21548761-21663761 GCF_964199315.1 Orbicella franksi
GCGGAAATTTATGTACAGTTGAACTGTTTCGAACTCTCTCTCACGGAGTTCGAAATAGCCCATAGTAAATGACTGCAGGGAAAAATCAAGGGAAATGGTTTGGGGATAGAAAAAACGGGGAATTTTGAAATAACTGAATTCAAGTTAGTGGGGTCGAATTTGCTTAATTTGGATGGACGAGAATTATTTTACTATTTCACTTAAGTTTCTTTGGCACGCTTCTCTGCTGAAACTAAAGCTGACATATAAGCTTTTGGTTCGAAATTAGGAGAGGAGCTGGTTGTCAAGGAAACACTTATTATTCCGCAAAAATTAATCGTGAAAACCTGTCATCTTATAAATTAACAACGGGCAAACAGTTAAAACTTGTGATAAGAAGACATGTTCGCGACTTCCCACTTATTAAACTTCAGTAACAATATGTATTTATGAGCAAGGGATGACAATGTTTTAGTTTGTTTGTTTATTTTTGGCTACAGGTAGTTTAAAATATGATTAATATCGCGGGGTTTTTTGGTCTTTCAGAGCCGGGGCCTCATTGCTAGTCATTGCTAGTGGCCATAAACTCATTGCTAGTGGCCATAAATCGTCAGTGATCCTATGAACCCGCTATTTTTTCCGTGTCTTCCGTTTTCGAACAAACAGTTTTCATCATTTTCTCCACTCCCCCTGCTCGAATCTGTATTCTTTGCATGCGTTAATCACTGAGGTCCACTCAGTAACGGCCCTTACAGTCGAGAGAAATCCAGTTATCGACAAAAGTCCCCTCAGGTTTTCGATTGGCATACTATTCCATCGATTACATTGACACAATCAGTTCTACAAATTTCGAGTTACATTTCAGAAAATAATATCCGCCTAGTTAAACTAGGTTTTTCTTTCCCATCACCTGCCGGTTGGTTTGACATATTTTGCTCTGATAAATTCAAGACATGCTTCATTGAATCGTGTTCGATTTCCGGTCACAGTTTTTACGCGTTCAACCGCTGGTGATCGAGCCTGCGATTCAGCTTGCAGCTGGAATAACGCGTAACGGACGAGAAAAAAACAACATTTCGAGTAACAAAAAATACAAAGTAACAAGAAAAGAGACGAAATTAGTGCAAGCAGTAAGTAAATAACTTTTTAAAAAACAGCGGCCGATGGAAAAGTTAGGCCAACGCGACCAGAACGAAATGGTAAATTATTAGTTGAAACCAGGAGCCATGTTATGGCTCCTGTTGAAACATGTTGTGAATATCAATATCATTCTGACACACTATTAGATCCTATTACGTTACTCGCGTATTTCCTTTATTATTAAAGCACGTAGCAGCAAGTTATTTGGCTTTTGGCCAAAAGAGAAATTTTCAAAACAGTCAAAGCCATACGACAACTGAGAGAAACTATAAAAATCAAAGCAAAACAAACGCTTGGAGGACAAAATAAACTTGTAGGATATTCGCTGAAATTGCGTGTAAAAATGTTAAGCCGTGCGTTCTTACATTTCGCCGTTGAACTATATAAAAGAGGTCGACATCTGAAACTCATGATGCAATTAAAGTAATGGATTTGCGTCAACGAAAGCGTGTTTTCGCATCAAATTCTGTCAAACGTAATCTTCACGTGATCTAACAAAGTGAGAAAACGCGAGAAACTGGTACCGAGGAAACTTTAAAACCCTTACCTGGATTTAGTTACTTACAATTTAAACCGCGCGGCCGAGATCCGAAGAATGCAGCACTTACCGTATGTATGTATCGCATTCAACAAACATCTGATATTTCAGATTAAAACTCAGGTTGTACAATAGTGCTAACGCGTTCAAAATTTCTTCCTCAGAGGAATTCAAACACGTCAGCGCTGGCATCCAAGATGTTTCAAGCGATTAATGACGAGGACGTCGACGCGTTGAAGGAAATTCTGACGGCGGAAAGCATAGAACTTGACAACATCAGAACGGTAAATACGAACATTTTTGTGTGTGTTACGGTGTTCGTTCTCATCTGGAAAGAAGCACATCGCACACCAAAAAGGCATTTACCCATTTTGTTTTCGCATTTGGCACGCTGAGTTTCGCGAAAACGTCTTGCTTGTCCTCCGTGCTTGACCTTCTACGGGAGGTAAATCATTACTTTTATTAAACTTCCAAGGCAAAAACATAAGGGAGTTATTGCACATCAATGCTTGCTTGTACTTTGAAAATGAGAAAATTCCCACCCGGTAAACAAAATGGGTGTGCAAGAGGAAATTATTAAAAAAATTTTCTTTGAAACGTTTTCGTCATTTTACATTTTTTGAAGTTTGAATCATTGGTATGACATGTTTTCGTGTTACAAAATACCCGCGGTACATTAAGTTTCAAAAACTCTCTCTCCTGTATGGCATATATTAGTCCAGGACGCCAAAAACATATTTTTAGCCTTACAAATGTTGGAAACTGTTATTCATTATGTGACAAAGCGTTATTGTAGTAGTTTGACATATGACTAGTAAAGTTTATTTGCCAAGTATGGTTTTTCGCCTACGAAGAAAATTCTTGTCGGTTGTTTTAGGTTAACGAGCTACGAAATTTTTTGTCTTAGTTGGGTCTAATATTGTTTTTCTCTTCTAATCATTATGTCCAAGCAAAATTTTAGAGCTTTTTTTTACCAATATGTAGTGTTCCGGCGGTTTCCTTTCACCTTTATTGAAGTCAGTAATTTGTTTACTTTCCGACCTTTAACGCCAATTTTTTCGTTTACCGAAAAAAAATATTATTTTAAATCGGCCACAACCGAAGATTTGAAGAAAAAATTTCATGAATACTTTCCGCGAAGAAAACTTAAGTGTTCCGTTTTTTGATGTCCTACCTTCGCAGTTAAAACACAAAATGTCTATTTTCTCCTTAATTAATTTAACTCAGTAAGCATGGATGGTTAGTTTTAATTTTCCATTTTCGCAAGTTTTTTCCTATAATATTGAACTTCTATTACCGTTAACGTGTTTGAAAATACTACAGTTTAACCAGTTAACATTGATTAGGCACTTTCACAAAAGAGAATTCAAAAGCTCGTTGTCTTCCTTTACGAGTGGGTTATTAAAACAAGTCTTGTGACAACAAAGATCGTCCGCTCGAGTTTCTCATAAAAGTTTAATCTTCTTTCCTTCGACTTAAGTGCTATGCATCTCATTGTTTTTATGTGAAGTAGTTCGGAAAATTTAAGTGAATTTTAAAAGACGTCGTAGTAATTTACTTCTTCATCATTTGTAATTTCCTCTAGCTAATTTTAATTTATTTCAGTGTTTACAACTGTGTTTTACAATAATTCGTTTCATATCCAGTTAGTGATAATGTCTTGATTCTTATTCATTTTCTGACAACTGTGGGCAAAAAAACAAACTTCTTAGCTGAAGCTGTCGCAATTTTCATCACACACATCATAAATGACTTGTTAACGGTTGTTCTTCAATAAGTTATTAACAACTACATGAGCTATAAAACGTTAATTTTGAATACTGATGTAGTGTGATCGACAAATTATATTCAGGCCTACAGTGAACACCGAACGACTCTTCAGTTTAGTCGAAGCTCAAACACTAATTCTCTCTACCGACTACCTTACATTTCTTTTAATACCAGCTATAAGAATTTCAAAAGATTGTCCTCCAGTTTATGATTTCCTATGTTCTCATTATCTGCTACTTGACAATGTGTTGAAGACGTAAGAGGAAAATCCACTTTGATCAGTCTTTAGGATTAAAGAGTTCGGCTTTCATGTAAAACGGTTGTTAACAAAGGCTGAACTGATATTTGTTCTGATTGTTTGGACTATAGGCGTTTGATAATATCGTTTTGCAATGTAGTGTTTTTTTGAAGTCAGTGGTTCCAAGCACACCTGGTTTGCGTAAGATTCCCCGCTAAGGATAGAAATTCTCGAAATTCTATCCGTAACCTTATTTTTAACCTTTTGTTCCTGAGAAAAAAAATCGATGTCATTTAAGGTTTGCCGGATTAAAAACGTATTGAATGAAGCGAACACCTCCGGGCATTTTACAGGAATGTTTTTAATGCGTTAATAATTAGTCCAATTAGGTTTACGGCATCCTGTTTTTTAAATTTCTTTTTCAAATTAAGTTTTAGTTAGTTCTTGCAAGAAAAACAGTCAACTAGAACACGACCCGCGAATAAACTTTTTACCATACTGAAGTTATTGCTGAAGTTGGGTTGCTTGGTGCCCTTCTAACTAAATTACATTTTGCAAACCACGGCAGTTAAACTGCGGTCCCAAGATGGATTTTGATTAACGGCACGCCAAGCCAAGCATAAAACATTCAAAAGCGCAAAATACAAAACAAAGCCGAAGGTTAACTTTTGCCCATGCTGATTCTAGAAATACTTTGTATCGAACAGGTGGAAAGTGTATGGTTTCGAAGTAATTTAATCTACTTTTGTCTCGCTAGTTGTGCAATGCAGGTAAAGTAGGCACGGCCTATGTGTAAAAGTCTTGAAGACGTGCTAAAGTTTGCCCACAAAGTTGCGTGTTAATTGCAAGATTGTTGATCTGATTAGAAATGTAGAACTTTCGTTACTTTGTTGTTTGACGCATTTCACACACCGGGTTATGTTGGATATAATTACCGGTCTCTCACTTGTATTCGACAATTTTTTTGTTGTGGCTTTACAGAACATAGTTCTACCTGTTCGTTATAATTTTTCTTTTTCCCCTTCCTTCTAGATTTAGTTTTCCTAGAATTAAATATGTCAACTTTGCTAGGGAACTGTTTTGTGTCGCACATCCTCCGATTCATCAAAACTCTCTCCTTGTAGCAAGTGCTGCGCGCGATACCCAGAAACATGTTTTAAAGCTGCAACGAACTCTCTAAGCGTCATCACAAGTGGTGTTTTTACAATCTGACGTGTCATGTAGCCTGCGAATTTAGCTTCTTATCTCAGCTGACTTGGCCTTTCGCGGAATGCCAAACCAGCGTTGTTTGATAAGAGGTGATTGTAAAGGTAGGGCGCAGTCGCCTTCAACAACTGAACGCCACAACAAAATTTATTTCAAAGGACGAAGTTCTCGGCACATTGCCAAGACCCTCGACCAGAAGAAGAAGCTAAGAGCGGGACCTTTTAAAAATTCAGCACCGCCTTTTGCACAAAGGTTTCCGTTAAACAGGCGCCGAATTAATGAATTAATATTGCATAAGCCCTTCAGCGATTTAAATTCCCCGTTATTATTATTTTTTTTTTCTCAAGGCAAAAATAGGTCAGTAATTGAAGGCGGGTGTTATTAGAAGTTCATATACATTACGCGGCTGGCAGCGGATCATTTAGCCTTGAGAGACGAGCTCTTGAAATTAAAAGCCTGAGTCCGCCTGGAGAGCAACTATTAGTTTTGTTATTCTACAATCAGGCTAAAATCGTTGAAAAGTCGTTAACTTTATTTCACTTTTCATTGGCCCTCGCATAGAAGCTGTACCATAACACCGGTTACAATTAAACTGAGCCATTTATTTTGAAATTTAAATCGTTTTCCTTAAAATCTATAGTCAAAACCTTGCCATTAATACTGAATGGTTTGAAAACCTAAAGACGATGAGACGAGTCCGAAAAAATACTCATTTATAAGTTACTCAAAAACGTTCTCATAAATTTGCCCCATGCTTTGTCCTAAGCTGGTGTTTTCCATGTGGTATGGAGACAAAACATTTTCCGTCCAAAGTCCATTTTAGTTCTCACAAAGCCAGTAGCTCCAAGGCATTTATTCCAAGAGACTATGGGTCTCTTGTTTGTTCCTGCTGAGTAAAAACCTTTTTAAGTAAAACTTGGACATCTGTTGTTATGACATGCCAGAATTTTATTACCCCGGCGTCAGATTTGCTTAGACATATTAAAAGTTTCAGATACGCTCTTTCTTCATGTAACAATATATTTTATAAGATTATCGAGGCTTAAATGTGCGAAATTTTAAGAATATTTTAAGAATAAACCCGAGGCTAAGAATTTAAAAAGAATATAATTTTGTGTGGTGAAAATTTAAAAATACACTACAATTTTATGTCTTTAACTAAATAGTATAAAATTCTTTCTTTCTCTGAACGGCAAAGCTCGCCAAAAAACAATTACAAAATAAAACAGAATATAAAAAACAGAAGTAGCGTTATGTTCAATGCTAATGATAATTCTGCAAAAAGTTACGTTTGTCATACCAGGCTTTAATTTAGAATATTCGTAAGACTATTTTCGGCCTGAAATCGGCAGAAAAGTAAGGATATTTCGCCTGGGCCGGAAAAATAATATTCTTATAAGGAAAAAAAGAGTGTACGCGAAATTAGCAGCCGAGTTGGAAAAGACAGTTAAATTCAAAACATTTTATAGAGTCTGGTACTTCCTAATGCATCTGTGGCTTTTTTTACGTTTCTATTTGTAGCAAGATTTTTATTTATGCAAAAGATAATCGTTTTGTTTTCATTTTCAACAGGGAAAAGGGGATTTTGCACTTCATCTAGCAACCCGCGTAGGAAACGCAGAAATAGTGAAACTTCTCGTGGAAAATGGAGCTGATGTCGACATTCAAAATGTAAGTTATTCCCACGAAAGAGAAAGCAGCAACAGCCGTACGTGAACAGGTCCTGCCTCTTATTCAAACGTCTTTTATTTTTCGAAAAGAAAACGACTGTACAGAGGCGAAAAGGCGTGTCTCATTTTTATGGTCTCTCGAGTTCACACTCGTTCTATTGCGAAGCTCCACACCGGGAAGGCCTCAATGCACTACACGCTCGCACTTCCCACCAAAATGTCCGCCTCGATGCACTGCACGCTTGCACTTCCCGCCAAAATGTCCGCCTCTCAAATTTTCGAAATCTTCCACTTTCAAGCCGAAAGTGAAGACAGTCGCTGCGTAGAGAATTTCAAAATTGTTAGACACCTAGCTTATCGCGGCGGTTCGTAATTTGGTTACATAAACTTTTATTTTGGCTTCGAACTCTTGACAAACTTTGAGCCAAAGAAAAGCGGTAGTCGCGTTAAATTTTTGCGTTTGAGCGCTGTAAATTACGACGCGCTAGTGAAAGAGGTTGTGGATATCCAGTTAGGCTACTCTTATAGTTAAACACGTGTTTACTGTTGACTTATTTGGACGAGGTTTTAATGATTATTGTGTGGTATGCGGTTCTGGATCGAGAGGTCTGGGCTCGCCTGGGCCTGGCCTTTATCTTGTGTTTTTGAGAAAGGTACTTTAATTTTCACAGTGCCTATCTGCACCTGAACAGATCTAGAATGTTCAGAGGCTCTTCTTTAATAGACTAGGATCCTATAGCCATTCAGTACTACAATAGGGGGGGGGGGGGTAGCTTTATACTTTCACATTTCTAAAGCCGAGTTAAACTCAGAGAATCAGAGGAGTGGATAAGTTGCACGTTCGATAGCTCGCCCTTTTGTCTTCATTGACTAACAAGTGTCTAAAACGCCTTCAACACTACGCCGGAGAAATGAGAAAACTCAGCTTTAATATTTCTATGGTTATATTAGCCCTACCCTCCACACTAAGCCGTTTCGAAAACAGAGCTTTTCGAATACACTCTTCAAACCGGAGGAATTTGAAAACGCCGGCTTTTCGTTTTCGTGTGGACGGAAAACATTTTGAAAACGGAGTTTTTCGAAAACGGCGGCGTCACGTTAATCATATGATTTCCCTGACCGAGGTTTACTCAAACACAAATCCAAAATGACCGGTCATTGTTGCGTTTTTAAATTCCTCCGCCGTAGTTTGGACGGAAAACATTTAATGCGTTTTCAGAGTGAAGCATCCGTCTTCAAATTTCTCCGGCATAGTGCGGAACGAGCATAAAACAACAGAAAACAAGGTGATTATGAGAGGAAGTCAAAACTAATCAAGCATTTGTTTTTCAGAATGACTACCAGACTCCTCTTCATATCGCCGTAACAAGCGAAGATAAAACACTAGTTGATTATTTCGTCAGCTGTAACGCTAAATCTGACATCCCGAATAATGTAAGTTTCTACTTCTTCATATGAGTAATTCTACTTCTGCAGAGTAATGAGTTTCTAAAACGGTTTAAAATCAGTTTTCGGGGAATCAGGTTCTAAATGGAAATGGTTTGCCAAGACAGTATTCACTACAGTAGCAAGACCGTCCCTAGAAGAAGACGCCATTTTTGAAATCGGATAACGCCGGGAACGTCTTAAGGTCATTCCACTGAAATAGAACCTGCACTGAGATTTTTGTGAAACTTTGCCTATTGATTGTATATATTATAGGAACTTAAATTTTGAAATGAAAATGAGGGGTCCCCATGCTCGTTTAGGAGCAACAGCACCTTGTTTATACCCAATAAATCCTTATAACAGCACCATGATTGTAGTCACGATTGCTTACTAAATTCACGTTTCCGACAATTGTTTTTTGTTCTACGCTGAGAATTGGTCCATATTTATTTTACACAGAGAAATGTATTACTCAATTCAAATCAACAGAAAAAAATGATAGGTCACCATACTCGTTTGCGAGAAAATGACGATTTACCTCTATGGCGAGGTCCAGCCGTGAAGAAAAAGTCGACATTTTTTAATGCGCGCGCGCTAATCACTCGTGAAATTGTGCGCAGTAGGGATGCGCAATGCAATACTGGGGAATGACCTTAAACAGTAACTCTGGTCTCCACCCATGGCTAAAATAGTTCCCAGGTTCTCTCGTACTTAGACGCCGAGCAACTTAACAACCCAAACGGCCTGGGTCCAAGAAGCCAGAAAAATTGATCTTTGTTCTGTCTTGAACGTTGGAACTTCTTTTCAATTCTATAAATTTAAAGCACTAATGACTGTTCAGTTCACTTTTCCTCTTCAGGAAGGAATAACTGCTGCTCAACTGGCGTCAAGTCTGGAAAATTCAGCAATAAGTGAAGCCCTTCCCATGAAAGTGAATAAACCATTCCAACCACCCGCGGTAAGTGTAACTTTTCTAACGTAGCAACATGATTGGCCAGCTAAAAAGCTGCGCCCTTCCTACCGCCAATCAGAGTGGACATGTTATCTTTTGAGCCAATCAAGTCATGAGCTGTCATCATGATTGACCTGTGCGGAGAGAATTTACAAGCTTAAAAATTGTGGTGATCGTGCATTATGCAAGTAAAAATTAATAGTTAACACTCTTGTCTTTCTACTTCAGGATGTAACCAAGGGACTGCTTACAGCGATCAAAACTGGAGACGCGGATACCGTAAGAGGACTTCTTGATTCCGGTTATTTGGATGAGCATGTCTTGGAAACAACATTGGTGAGTTTTATTTTGTACCCTGGCAGGCGTCTCTTAGTTTTGAACGTCCGATTGGCCGGTAACCTTTTATACTCCTGGGTGGAGAGAGGCCCTTGAAAGCTAGAACCGAAACCACAACATCCGGAGTAGGTAAAGTCTTCATGCGAGCCAAGTGGCCCATCAGGCCGGAGCTTATCCCGATTTCCGTAGCATGAAGCGACTAGGAGTATTTCTCCCCCCCCCCAGCATTAAGTTCGCCGGTACCCATTTATACACCTGGGTGCAGAGAGGCACTGTGAGAGTAAAGTGTCTTGCCCAAGAACACAACACAATGTCCCCGGCCAGGGCTCGAACCCGGAGCGCTCGATCCGGAGACGAGCGCACTAACCATGAGGCCACCGCACCTCCCACTACTACATCCGGAGTACCGCGCAGTAATTATCATGCAACCGCGCCTCCTACGTAATGTCGTCAAAGCGCCACACAACACACAAGCTGAGATACAAATAGTCCGCCGCCGCGACTTCAACATTGTCGCATGTACACTAGCTAATTTAAGATGATTTCCGCAAACATTCGAGCAATAGTGGTAAACATAAAGTTACCAAAAAAACCTCATAGCATGGTAATGTTTTGAATAAAGGTAAGTAGAACGTATCGAGGACTTAAGCTCTCAAGCTGACCCCGCGAGAGAAAATTGAACTTGAAATTATTCATTCATATTTCCATTGAAACGGACATTTTGCGTTAGTTGAAAAACACAATAACGCACGCATTTTAAAGCATTCTTACGAAGTTTGACATTAACTTTTTCGAGAATGCTTGAGACTTAAATCGCGGGGTCACTTAGAGAAATGAATTACGGTGAGATGTTTGAAATAGTATCCAAAACGTTACCGTGCTATGAGTAGATTTTTAGTAAATAATTTTTGCACTTATTGCTCGAACTTTGAGCGGAATCCGTCTTAATAAGGCGCACCTGAGCAATCAAATTCCTTGTGATCAGTTACCTGGTCCAATCAGACCGTTTCTGCGACCAATCAGCTGCAGATTGCTTGTTTAATGTCTTACTAGTGACGCCAGCGCGTGTTTTGAAACTCAAATGAATTACGAGGATTGATTCTAGAAGCAAGTGTGTGCCCTGCCTCTCCACTTCATAATTAAAATTACTTTATTTTTCCAACTTTGTTGCAGGAAAATGGTGAAACACTCCTTCATCTTGCTGTTAAATTAAGAAACGTCGAAATATCCAAAATGCTGGTACAAGGAGGAGCTAAAACTGAAACGAAAAACGTAAGTTCATTTATTTATTTGTTTGTGTTTGGGTGTTGCAGTATCGTTTTCTTCAAGTTTTTAGTGCATTTTTTTGTGCTCTGCTTCCTAATTTGTGAACGTGGGTAATTTTGTTTCCATCATGTTGTAAAATGAAATCATTTCTGAACCTTCACGAAGATAGATGTCTATTTAACTATTTTGCAGGATGATGGTGACACCGTTCTTCATATAGCGGCTGAGAATGGAGACATTACTGTGGCAAGATTCCTGCAAAGTGTAAAGGCTAGACCCAATGTTGTCAATAACGTACGGTTTGTTAGCATCTTTGTAATTTAAAAAAGGTTGTTTAAGAACTAATTTACCAAGGTTTCAATTTTCACGTTTAGAAAAATTGTCTGAATTAAAGGTCGGAAGTAACTATGTTTGAGGTGATCTGTAAATCCCTAATAAAACTCGCGAACTTCAATCTAACCAATCAAAAATGTGTTGTTTCATTGCCTAATCAGGTGCAAAACCAAATCGCGAATTTTTTATTCCCGCGCTTTCAGCAGTTGCAAGATTTTCGATCTCTGATTGGATCATTACGGATTTGAATGTGTTGTGATTGGCTAGATGGGATTACGTTAGTGTTGCTCTGTGACTTTCATTGGATAACCGCTGTACTTCATTTTTCACCTCTGCTTTGCAATCATAATTGAAAGTGCATGTGAAAGTCTGACTGCCTTTTAGTGACAGATGATTATAACATGCATCTTGTTATATATCAGACAACCTCTTACATTTTCAATGTGGTTGTTTTGTTATCTTACAATTCCAGCAAATCAGGTGTACCTTAGAAGTCTCTTTAGCATTATATATATACTGTTTGATGTTTTGCTTTGCGTTTTTCAGGATGGAGACACGCCCTTGCACGTGGCTTGCCGGAAGAGACACGTGAGCCTTGCGGAACTGCTGCTGGGGAAATTCAACGCCAACATCAACATAAGAAACAAGGTATGTAAGTTTTCAAGGGTGTATCATCAAAGAAATGACGAGTTTTCGATACTTTTAAGGGTGCCAAAGACTGGCTGAACATCTTCCGAACTTTTCCGAAGACTTCCAAGGTCGTAGAATATCGTTGAAGCACTCATCACCCGACGGTTAGCTACGATGTAATGTACGTTTGAATTTTCGTAGATTACCGCAAATTTTCGAAAGTTGCGAGATTTCAAAACCATTGAACCTTTCCAAAGATGCTATTAAATACCGATCTTCGATTTACTTCCAAGTTCTGCGTGACGCAGCTTGTAACGCAAGCTTTTAACGTAGGCAGTTAAATGGGTGTATGTTGTTTCGTTTTTGGCAAACAAAATTTCTCGGCATGTTTAATTTGTGACTTTTTACGGCATTAAGCTAGATGAAGACAAAATTGAATGTGATCGAGGCTTGTCAGAAAATGTTGATTATACCATACAGATGAAGGCTTTGAATATATAAGTTTGACAAACGAAACCCGTCAAAACTCAAAGGTACATTTCCAAAGAGATATCCATTCTAAAATCACTTTTCTTTCGGAGTTTGTAGTTCAAAGACTAATGTGGTTTGATTTTTCTCTCGTCAGAATGGCGACACGCCGTTGTTTGTTGCCGTGCGAGTGAACTGTACACAAGTGATAAAAGACTTGCTGAATTCGTCACAGGCAGATCAGGATGTTAGGACTGGAAGAACGGTACGCGGCTCATTTTCAATTCCCTTTTAAATTAATTTAAATTCGCAATTAAAGAAATTGGCGAGATTTTACGCACCTCATGATCGTATTTAGTCTGGTTTTCAGCTGCCCTGTCGGGTCGCTTTTCTTTTTCGAGAAAACGGCTGAGATTGACGCGAGATCATATTTTGAAGTTTGTTTTAACTTCTCCAAGTATTTTCTACTTTACTGAGTAACAGTCGAACGGCTTTTTCTTACAGGAAAATGGAGACACGTTAATACATATCGCCACTCAAAACAAGGACCCAGACCTGGCCAAGCTACTGGTGCAGTGGGGAGCTCCGCCGGACGAACAGAACGTAAGATAACAGATATTTCGCAACTAGAAAAAATACTACCCGATATTGCTATGGTCCTATTAGAGGCTGCTCTGTTGGCTAGAAAAATCAAGGCCTAAAAAAATTCTCATAAAAACAAAAAAAAAAGCCTTCCAAGGTCCGTTGAATGATAAAGCGTAGTGAGACATTTCTTGACCAATCCTGCGTAAGAGGGAATAATTACAGATTACAACTATCTGATGATCCTGATTAGCTTAGAAATCAGAGCGACTCTCAATAAGTCTTCTACATCGGTAACAAATTCTGTTTTTCGTTGTGTGGTTTTTAGGACGAAGGAAGAACCCCACTGCATGTAGCAGCACGTAAAGGCGATGAAGAAATGGTGAAATATCTGCATACGCTGAAAGTGAATCCAAACACGCCCGACAACGTAAGATATAAATTACAAAGTTTTTTAAATTATTTTTTTCATCGAGTGCATCCTAAAGGATACCCTGGATGCTAAAAATAGTAGCGTTTTGTCCTGAAGACCCTAAGAGAGACCAGAATCCTTGATTTAAACCTTTTGGCGAGAACGGGAGCATCCCCGATCTTTTCCCCCTTCGGGGGAGGGGGGGGGGTTCCGATGTTGTTGGTGTGGTTAGTTTTATTCTTGTCCAGTTTACCATAGCCACCAAGGAATCTATTAAATCATAATATATATTTTTTCTTTTTAGAATGACATGACGCCTCTTCATTTAGCCGCCAGCGCTGGATATCACAACATCGTGGCATTTTTTCTGGATAAATTTAAAGTGGACGTTCTTTCCAGAGGCAGGGTAAAATATATCTTTGACCATCATGTGCTTCACGATGATTCGTCAGGAAAAAGATGGTGATATATATTCTGCGCAAGTGAAGTTGCTGGTTATCAAAAGAAACAAAATTAATAATAATGAAATGTTGCTTGAAATCAGTTAAATTCAGCAATTGCTGTATCATGCCAGTTATGGTTATAACAAACTGACTAGCAGATTTTACTTCTAAGCATGTTTGTTAAATTAGGGCTGCCCAACAGTACTGGATATTCTGCTACTTTTTAAGATTTTTGCCCTCGATGTATCAAAATTTCAAAACGCTTGCGCGATATTTCACTTATATATCTTGGCAGTACTGCAAAACTACGGTCAAAGCAAACGGGCATGATGAAGGCGACGGTTAGGCGTGCAGTGGGCGGTTACGCTCTTATCAAACATGTGCGCTAATGCAAAGAAATCGTTGCTGACACATTAGCATACGACTTTATGCAGAGAAGCTATCATACTAGAAAGAGCTTGTGAAACTTAGTAATTGGTAAATTTGGCTCTTTGGGTGTAATATTCAAGGAGAGATTGGATTCCAAAAGCAGCGAAATTTCTAAGTCGCAAAGCGCTAATGAGTTCATACACTCCTTGTAAAATTTGAGTTTTTAAACCCGCGTCGCACAACAAGTATTCAATACATTGGGCTCAGATTCCTAGGGACAATTAATTGTGCTATGTTCGTTCAATATTCAGAACTGATATTTTTGTATCGATTTGTGGCTTGATCAAAACCTAAATTGCGTATGCTAATGAGCAAAGATCGTAAACAAAAGATTCCACTTTAGGTAACGAATGTAGCGTTCGTGTGTGGCTAGGACCACTAAATATTGTTCACTTTGGAGACTGTATGGTGTCGGTGCACAGGACAAGGATTTTGTTAGC
Source organism: Orbicella franksi (assembly GCF_964199315.1). Lineage (NCBI taxonomy): Eukaryota > Metazoa > Cnidaria > Anthozoa > Scleractinia > Merulinidae > Orbicella > Orbicella franksi. The sequence continues at coordinate 21,563,022 of NC_138156.1, forward strand.
GAAGGTTCCGCTGCATAATAAACAATTATTGGATGAGGTTTTTGTGATATCCAGAGTAATCGAGGTCGAGGTAGGGGTTATCAACCGAAGCCAAAGGTTGAGGCTGAAAACCGTTACCGAGACCTTGATTATTATGAATATCACTAAAACTGCAGCTAATAGTTGTTTTATTATACATTGAACGAAAAAAAAAATATGGAAGTCATGTTTTTGCTTCGTAACTGGCGGCAAGCAACACAAAGCGCGCGAACTTGACACGATTATCGTTAGGAATCATGCACCGCGGTCATACGTGACATGATTACCCGTGACCTTGAGTGTCCTTGACACGATTATTGTATAATCTGCAGTTAGATGACGTCACAGGCGCTGATTTCGAAAATTCACTTTACGCTTTCGGCCAATCAGAAAAGAGATAGTGAGTTCAATGTATAATAATTCTCCATATTTTTATTTCAGGATGGTAGTACCCTTCTTCACCAGACGTGCTCGGCCGGTCAGCTAGAAGCCTCTAATGCTCTGATAAAGAAAGGCGTTCTCATACACATGCCTAACAAGGTAACGCTGCATCTCACTTCTTGGAAGAGTTCTAAAAGAATTCTACTCGTGTGTTGATGCAAATGCTGCAATCTGATTGGCTGAGCTATCGTACACTAGCAGCCATTTGTGTACTGAGGCTGTAGGTAGTCTACGAAATGGCAACGTCTTCTCATTTTTCCAAAGTTTCTAAGGAACATTTAGAAACAAATCAGTGGATAATTAAATTCCGCGGAAGATTAAAAGAAAGACATTCACGGTTTGATCTCCAAATAGTTGAACAAACTGATGCGCACGTATGCAAGAAGTTTAATACTATCTAGAGACTGATTGAAAATTGTCAATGAAAGAAAATTTCAGTTAGAATTCTGCTAAAACTAATCACTTGCTTTTAATTTAGTTGTTAGTAGCCCGTTTAGAAAATTTAGAGAGGTTTTCGATTGATTGTCGTAAAACCAAAACCAAATCAGTTACTTACCAATTAGACTACTCAGCCAATCTAAAACCGTAGTAAAACCAAAGCCACAACCAAAGGAATTGCCTGAGTACTTTCGAACCTCAATTGAAAACCGTCCTAGCTAAACGAAAGAGTGACTTGCTTTGCTTTCAATTCTTAGCACACTCATGCAAGTCATGATGACTTCCATGCTCACTGTCCAAGAAGAACATGTACTACGTAATATCTCAGTGTTGTTTTACGCCCTTTTCCCATCTATTTCTACTGACAATATTAAGTGTTTCTGTTCTAACACATCTTGTAAATTTTAGAGTGGTGCATTATGCATTCACGAAGCAGCCAAGAGAGGTCACGTTGGATTAGTGAGAATGCTGCTGGAGAAGGGAATTCCTGTGAACGCGAAGAACAAGGTGAATGTAAATTCAGTTTAAGAAAAGACAAAGCAAAAAAAACAAGGCTCGCGCTTCTCCTACTCGTAACAATGCCACGTTAACCTGATATCAATTTAGTAATGGCTTTGCGCTACGACCAACATTGCTGACAACGTTATGTTCGCGCGCTCACGCAATATTTTCTTTCAAGGGTTTTCGCCACATCGCTTGCAGTGGTTTGCTATGTTGTAAATTCCAGTAACTATTCAGTGGTGAAAAACTCTAATCCGAGGTCTAATAACTCTAAAATAATTGCAGTTCTACAATATTTATGAGTTGTTAACTTAAGATACCATGCAATAGATTGTACTCACTAAAATTAAAGAGGTGTAGTTCTGTTAGAAAGTGTGTTTTATTTTCATAAAACGCGGTCAAAGTCAACAAGAAAAGTCACAATCTTAATGCTAATACGATACGTTTTCAATAAATCATTTTCATGCGGATATGACTTTATATCGGTTACGTTCCTCGCTCTGTAATTAGGAAGTGGAGAAAAATTCTTTACTTTTTACATGCGTGTCTTCAGCGATTTTGTGCACGGCGTTGATTCTTGAATTTTCCATCACAGAAAAATTACACCCCACTCCATCTGGCCGCACTTAGCAAGAAACATCTTGTTGCACAGTTACTGATAGGATACGGTGCTGACGTTACAGTGATTGGTGGTTTGGTAAGCTAGATTTTTTTTTTGTTTGTTTTTTTGTTTGTTTGTTTGTTGTTGTTTTTTTACTTTTGCGTAACTTTTGCAAGATTTTTGATTCAGGCGAATGCGCATTGGTTAAAATGATGTACCGTATTTTGATTGGGTAGTAAGATTCCAAGGCATGGTTACTAAGCCAGTGAAAAGTGAAGATAGCGGCCGATTCGAACGAATCTCGTCTCCCAAGTTCGGTAAAATTGAAAGTGAAAACCTTTCGTACTGTTACACCTCTACTAACTATGGCTACACTAAAGAAAAGGTTTAAAGGACATTTACAAAACCGCAAAGAAAGGTTTACAGAGCTTTGGCGCTATGAGGAACTACATAAACGTTAAAGTTACGGGTCGAGTGATGGACTCTGCGGAATTTCAGCTTACTCCACTTACTTCAGCTGGACGGTTACTACAATTGCTGAGCTGTCAGCAATGATCAAAAAAGGGTAACTGCTAGATTTAGAATTGTTCGGAATATTACCAACAAGCAATTTAAGACAACTTCACTCTTGAAATTCTAGGCGAAAGAAACCCCACTTCACATGGCATCTAAGGTCAAAGGAGGAGAAAAAGTTGTGGATGTTTTGATCAAAAGTGGAGCTGATCCTGATACTGCAAAAGAGGTAATTATACTTCGGAGGAGGAGGCGGCGTGGCCGAGTGGTTTAGGGCGCTGGATTTGAAATCTGGAGGTCCCTGGTTCAAATTCTTTACCTTACCGCTATGTAGATTTGTCAGCTTCCCACTAGTTGGGATTCTTAATAGTTTATGTTCTGTTTGAGATATTTGATATTTGTTTATTTATTTACAGTGTCCCCAATTAGCACAACAGTGCTAAATACATTTGACACTTAAATAAAGTTATCTTTCGTTATTTTTATTTCATTTTTTTTTAATGACATAAAAACTCATACATATTTACCTTGGAGTAGCTATAAACACTTTTCAGTTATTCCCAATCTGCAGGACAAAACAATGGTTGTTCTCTCCTCTGACAGTAATGAACCTTTCAAATGCAAAACAATCAAGTATTGTTTTGTCCTCCAGATTGGGAAATAACTGAAAGGGGTCTATTTTAACCTCCAGTGTGAGACTTAGGATCAAGGTGTCAAGGAACTTAAATAATTATTACGTGTGAATAGGGCTTGTGTGGGGACTTTAAGGTCATTCCTCTGTGTTGCATTGCGCGTCCGTACTGCGCATGGTTTTCTCATCATTAGCGCGCACATATGAGCGTGTGCGCATAAAAAATGGAAGAGATTTCCCTCAAACTAAGCTCGATACCACTTTTTATTTCATAATTTTAATGAGAACAATATCCTCAATAGCTGGGAAACAAAATAGCAGAAATCTATGGCCACTTTTTTGGCAAATGAAATAAATACAACAAAGAGACATAACGGGCCCAACAGCGCATGCCGAAATTATGTTTCCTTTAAAGGATAAAGAAATGCTGGGAACTTGAAGACAATTTTTCTGGGACATAGATAAATGAACAACCGAAGAAAGTCAAACTCTGTGTGATATAACACGCTACGTTGAAAAATAATTGAGCTTACTTGTTGAGCATGGCGATTACCAAAAGTCACCTAAATAACCATATTGTCAGCATTGTGGTGTGAAAACAAGCCCGGTGACCCCCTCTTTTTATTATGTTTTTAATATCTCCTTGTCCTGTAACAACAACATACTAAGTTTCATTGGAAATCTGTGGCAGGTTATTTTATTAAGGAATCACCTTAAGCAACTTTAATAATGGGCATTAGGCCTATGATGTTGTATGATATTTGAACAATGCTTTCACATGTACATAACATTACAGACAAATAAAAGACTAGTGATAAACTAGGTGTGTCACCATAACTCCATAGATTCTCTTTGTATAGTAATTAATGTAATAATTATTGTTATTTTATTCTAATAGAATGGTGAAAGAGCCCTTCATTTGGCTGCTAGATGTGGAAATTTAGAAGTTGTAAAACTTCTTTTGCGAGAAGATGCTGAAGTCGCTCGTAGATGCAAGGTACAGATACAACTGCCAGTCCATCTTGAAATGGCAGTGAAACCATCTGCCAATAGCTACAAAACTGCCTTATAATTAGTTGCTTTCAAATTTCTCCCTGTTACTTAATATCAGCGAGTGCAGTAAGGTTCCCTCATACTTCCATGTTATTCAGTTTCAAATTGATTTTACGTTTATCTTGTTCTTTCAAGGTTTTCTCTTAATTAAATAAAATAAATAAAAGACTTCATTTAACCTGAAAGGCCAATCAGTGATCACTGGATCACTGGTATTAACTGGCGATCAGCATTTACAATTCCCATGGTTTATGAACCTGGGAAAAGCTTTGTAGTGTATTCCGTAGGTTAAACAGTGTGCCATGCCTTGATATTTTTAATCTTTAAGAGTAAAAATTGGTTTTGCAGATTCTGAACACACTGGTTCCCCTTATCCAACTTTTAGAAAGTCCAGAACAACTAGAAAATATTTCCTATTTATCTTAGGAAACACTGAGAGCACAAGAAGGGAAAATTGTGTATCCATCTGTCGTGATTATCAAACCTTAGATTCTCCTTGCTACCCAGTCATTACATCAACAGCTTGAGCTAGTTCTGTTTCCATAAAGTTAGAGTAAGAAAGTTTATGAAAAGAAAGGAAAGAAAACAAAGTGATAACTTTTAGTGTAATTTTACAGGGTTGTTTTCTAAACAAACTTAGCAAATGATCAGCTCCATGCTGCATGTATCTTGATAGCAATGACATGACAAGGGGAATTACAGAAAGGGAAAGAAAATGAAAGGGATAAGAAAGTTTTTTTCTTTCTTTCTTTGCAGTCAGGGGACACTCCTCTTCATTTTGCCTGTGAAAATGGACACTCTCAGATAGTGGAAGCCCTGATCAAGAAGATTTTCCAAGTCAAGTCTTACATGCTTGCTCGTCTTGTTGTCAATATACCAAACAATGTGAGTTTTCTTGTGATTATGTTACAAAGTCCAAATAAAAATGATGCCCAGTTTGAATATTATATTAAAAAACAAATTATGAACGAAGAACTCAGGGTGACTCTGTGATATCATGCCTCTTTAGCTTTCATGAATCTGTGTATTAACTTTGAAAATTTCTGTTGTATTCATTTGTATCAAATTATATTGAAAAATGCAATACATGTATAAGGTTCTACATAAAATGTTATTTCTTTAACTGGTCCTGGGGTTTTTAATATTAGACTAACTACTGTAGATTATATATTAGATAATATTGATATTCAAATTATTTCTTGCCAGTTAAAAAATTAGCCACTGCAAATCTCTTCAACTGTTTTACGCAGTACAAAACTGTTTATTTTAACCAATATGCCCTGTCAAAACCCACTCATTCCTTTCTTTTTCACTGTTCTTTTCTTCCCATAAGGGTGGAGAGACTGCCCTGCATTCTGTTTCAGGCATTCCTCAGGGAAGGAACAATACAGATGATCACGTGAACGTAGTGCAGATTTTGCTGGAACATGGCACAAACCTGACTTTTACAACATATCAGGTTATGTCACAACCTATAAAAGTAATAGAAAGCAACGGAAATGGCATTTTGTTCTTTCAGATTTAATGGATGATTTAAGGCTCAAACTACACTAGAATTCTAGCTTGCCCTTTGGACAAGCAGCTCTCAAATTTTGCTTGCCCTGGGCAAGACTTCATTCACTTTTTATTATTTACTTGGCAGATGACTTGCCTCAGGGCCCTTGCCCATCTGGCAAGTGAGAATGGAATGTTACTTGCCCAACAGGAAATCTACTTGTCTGGGCTGACTGGACGGCAATTTTTTCAAGCCCTGAATTGATTACCTTGCATGTATGCAAAGGTGCAACACGTGTAGTACTTGAATTCCTTTGCATGCATTGAGGGCTTAGACTGTCTTGTATAGATACATACCGCAAAGAGCAGAATAAACTTCAGAAATTATAAACTGCTGTGTGCTATATAAGAATACTGCACATGTGTAGAATTATACGTTTTTCTTCTTTTAAGTTTAGAAGCTTTTTTTACATTACAGTTAGGATTGCAAGTCTGCACTGTAGGAATATACTGTCATGTATCTCAAATGCTTATATCAAATTCAGAGAGCAGCAACAGTCAATCTCTGCTTGTATTTTACCATCTTACCTGTTTGCTAATCTGTTGCCTTATCCATTCGGTAAGCTGCAGTACTTCTAGTACTACCGAAAGATCTTACCTTTACCCTGCAAGCAGAGTCTCCTTCAATCTTCATAGAAAAATTGGGAAGAGGGAGGATTTTTCCAGGAGACGCTGCTTGCAGGGTATGACCTTGTGACCAGCAATTTATAGCAGGGCAGAGGGGGAATTTAAATTAAATTCCCATTAATGAATTAAGGCAATCACTTTTGAGGTACCGGTAGTGCCATATATTTATTTAAGTGAGGAATCTAAACAGTTGCTTGTTTGTTTGTTGTTTAGAAAAGAGAGACAGCTCTTCATTGGTGTGCCAGATCAGGAAACCACAAGATTGTGGAGGCATTCTTCACTTCCGAAGTGATTCCAGAGCATATCAAACTTTCTACTATCAACAGGACAACTGAGGTGATAAAATTTAATATTAAGTGATTCATCTTTGTACCAACTACTAGCTTCTGTGCCTGTTGACTGCACCAATGAGAAACTTAAGCAAACTTTGACAGGTTTTCATTTAATAGCTTTATGGACTTTTATCACTTAACTGCTTACTTACTCACTATTACTGACTGTGTGACTGACAGACTGACTGACTGACTGACTGACTGACTGACTGACTAACTGACTGACTGACTGACCAACCGATCGATCAATGGTACATCCGACTGACTAATCACCCACCAATTAACTGACTGAGCAAGCAATCAACTGACCAACCGATCAACTGATCGACCAACTGATCGACTGGCCCACCAACCAACTGACTCTGACTGAGAAAAAAAAGCATAGTAACCATGGTTGATTATCATTAATAAATATATTCTCATACAGTGGAACTGCAATCAGAAAACATGTTACTAACAATGATCAAAATGTTACTTGAGGCTGTTGTTGAATTCAAAACACTTGAAATATCATATGTATGATGTAGATGTTTCTTTTTTGTTTGTTTAATTCAGAGTGGGGCATCTCCACTGATGATCGCCTCACAATATGGCATGTTGGAAGTGGTGCGAGCACTCCTGAGGTTTCACGCTAGAGTTGATGTTTTCGATGAGGTAACTGAAGGCCACCTGGCTACAAAAACATATACAGAATTTGTCAGCTGTACAATATTTTGATTTTCCAGAATACACGAAGTGTGAACTGCTCATCCCTGGCAATAATCTTTCAAGGATCAAAAATTCTTGACAATCTTTGTGGGAATCTTATTGAGGATCGTTTCACACTTAAATCTTCTCATGAAGGTAGCAAATTAATATGTTTACTCCAACAAAATATGGGCAAATTTAGCAATAATTTTCAACGTATGCCATTCTTACCCTTAGATCTAGCTCTACAAAAGGATAGTTGTAATTTTTTCATACTAGAGTTAACCCAAAATGTTATTACATGTGAGAAGAAAGAGACAATTAAACTTTACATTGTATACATGTAACTGAAGCATACTTGAGGTGAATTGTTTATTTGATTTCCAGGTGGGTGGTACAGCTCTCCATTATGCAGCATCCAGAGGCCATGTAGATGTTGCTCGTGAACTGCTGAATCACAAAGCTTACGTGAATGGAAGGACCAAGGTTTGTATTAATTATTAGCATGGACAGCTTTATTTACCATCAAATAGGAACTTGCCATTTTCATTCACAGCTTTATGTACCATCAAATGTGCAATCACAGTGAACCTAGTGGCCTATGTGTTACAAGTGTGAGAAATTAACTTTAAAAGTTAATAAGTGTCCTGTCCCTTACAGTTGTTTAGAGCCCATTAGGATAATGATAACTTTTTTAACTTTTCAAGATTGCCCATTGCAAGTGTTTGTTGGCAGTCAATGGCTGACCTTCAGTCACTGGATAAGAACTTACACTCTGCCTTGGCAGATGTAAAATTGTCCATGCTTTGAACTATTGAGCCTGCAAAGTAAATAGTAAATTAAAGTAAAAAATAAATTTCTTATTGTGCTACTCCCCACTAGTTAGAAGTAAAATGCTTAGATGCTTAATTGTGGTAAAATAAGTGTCAAATTGTATAAAGTCCCAAGCTACGTGTGTAACTTAATAATTTATTACAATAAACTTATGCAGTAGTTTAAGTCTTGAGTATGTGTAATAAAAAATCTTCACTGGCTAATCCGTAATGATCACGTACATTGTCCATGTAATTTCTGGCCACATTTTATAATTTTATAACCTATTGGATTTTTAACTTAAGAAGCCAGAATTAATGAATAACTCTTATCTAAACCATTTCTAACTGTGCCTCTGTTGTCTATGTGTGTCGACTATACAATAATTGGCTAAAACTACTGTGGACAATAAATCCTTGACTTGGTCAGCTAGATCAATAATCATTGACTAATGTGACACATTCATTTTCGCAAATATTGTTCATAAAAAAATATCTGCAATCTTTGTCTTACTCTGTCATAGTGTTAATGTTTGCTATTTTAAGCTTAACATTTAACGCTGAACCTAAGAAAACAAACAGAAAGCTGACACCCATTACTACAGCAACACTGTTCCTCTGTGGATCCTACAACCTTTTAATTCATCCATATGGCTCAAAAATGCCCATTACTGTTACATTCTTTATGAACCTCAAATGACAGGCAGGGAGTGGTGTACAGGGAGTGGTGATATTTATTGCTCCAAATGCCAGTCAATAGGTTGGATGGACTAGTAGAAACCCAAACAGGAAAATAACTAGACACAAACATCATCATCATTATCATTACAATAATGACTGTCATCATCATCATTATTATAATAATGACTGTCGTCATCATCATTATTACTGTCATCATCCGTCCTTATCTTGAAGCATAAACACAACCAAGTTACAAGAGAGTGATATCACAATCACGTTGCTGAACACCATGGACTAACAAAAATCTTTATTACAGTTACTGAAGAGTGTACTGTGAACTTCTTTTATGGTCTTTCTTTGGAAAGCTGATGGACAAATCCACATACTGGAACACATACCTCTCAACCAATGCCAACAACTGCCAACATTTTATAACCAACCCATTCAAGACCTTAACAAAATCAAAGAACAAAACCAACAAAAATTTAACTAACAGCCAATATAACATCACAACAAAACAGACAAGTTATAAGCTTCAAACAGCAGAGTTATTCACAGTGGACTGACGAAACGTTTTTACTCGACCACTGTTGCCTGGACAATCACGTTAGACAAACTACTGTGCTTAACGCCCCACTGACCCCTGACACCGTTGTTCACTGCTTACCATTTAATAGCTAATCCTTAACCTCATCTTTGCATGATTAATGTTCTCATTGCAGCCAAATCTCCGCTATTCAGCCAGTAAATCACGTGGTGACAGAGAAGATATGCCTGTAAGGGCCTACCTAATTTGCAACATCACTGACATATATTTTAATTTTAACATCAATTCAAGTTTAGATATTAAAATGCACCCTTAAAGTTTTCTTGTTGTAAGTAGTTTTCAAGTAATACATCAAACATGAAAGACCGTGTTTGACCATGTTTCCAAATACCAAGAAGAGAGTTGAAACACGATGCATAGTGGAGTATTTTTGATGAACTTTGAGGTGTTTGATGTGGTCAAACACTGTCTCGAGTGTTTGATATATCTTCTCAATCAAAATAAGACTAAGGAGAAAATTTAGAAATAAAATCATAAAAATGTATGCTAATTAAGATCAGATATCCAAACACTGTCACGGTCATGATTTCCTTTGCTTAAACTTTATGAATTATTAAATAATGAATCTGAGAAAATTCTATCTATATCAAATAGTTCACAAGCATCTCATTGCATGTTTGACCTTAGGGCCAGTTAATGTTTTCAACACTGGGTTTGTTATTGTGACATGGCTCTTGGCTAGGCTGGTTCTAATTGCTTAACATATATATTATCATATGGCAAATAACAAGATAAAAAATAGACAATAGAACATTAAATTATGGATAACTCGATCAGATAAGCTGTAAAAACACTGATTATGCATGCACCTAAAGGTTAATGGCTGTAAAATTACACAAAGTCTAGTAATAATAATTATTGTTAAAGTAAAAATTTAAACTTCTACACCTAATATATATAGGTCACATTTCATCAAGAAACACAAGCTCAAACATTTCAAAATAAGAAGATTATTACTTAAACAGCATACACAAATAATTTAAACTCCTTTATCGCCACATTCTTCATGTGTATGTTACAGTGTAAAATAGTTTTGTAATAAGAGACATTAAAACCAAAGTAATCAGATTTGTCATTGCAACAAATAACTGAATAATTTCATCAGGACTGTGAGTTAATCTTGTAACTGGTGGCAGGTAGGGAAAAAGGCCTGTAGACCAAATTACATTGAGTACCTAATGCCATAGGTCCGCAAAGCGTGTAAAGGACTTCAGCTACAGTGTTCAGCATGCATTGCATGCTTAAGCAATAATCAGTGTTTATTCAGTAACTGCTAGCCAAAAGACAGTATCTTAACTTTAAATATTGAGAACATGCTTACATAACTTTAATTTTATTTTATTTTATCTAATTTTATTTAATTTTATTTAATTTTATTTTTATTTTATTTTATTTTATTTTTATTTTATTTTATTTTATTTTATTTCATTTTGTTTGTTCTAAGAAAACAATAAGCCGAGACTATTTATAGAGAGTGACGCAATCTTGAGCATTAGTCCTCCATTTTATCAAACTGGTTGATGAAGGGCTAATGCTCAGAATGTCAGTCTCACTATCACACTATGGTGGTTAATTTACCTTTATCAACTTGAAGTTTATAAATAGCCAAGCCTTTCACTTGCCTACCGACACAGCCTGGATCATGTGTACTAAAAGTGTCTGCGGTCAAGTGTTGATCAACACCCTCGATCGACCCTCGATCGATACTTGATCGACACTCCATCAACACCTTGGTTGGCACTCGATCGACACTCCATCAACATCTCGGTTGACAGTTGGTCAAGAGTCAACTAATTGTCGACCAATTCATAGGAGTTGGTCAACACTTGGCCAACTATTGACCGACTGTTGATCAAGTGTTGATAGAGTGTCAACCGATTATCAATAAGGATGTTGATCGAGTATTGATCAAGATGTCGATCAAGGGTATGAATCAAGAGTATCGATTAACACTCAGTTGCAGATACCTTTAGTACACGTGATCCCACAGCCGTACAGTTTCTCCAGAAACTAATACCTTCATAAAAAGAAAATGCATCTGCTCAAACATTTTCTCATTGAAGCCAGAAACCATACTATAATATTATATTATATTAGCTTTTAGTATAAATCTACTAGCGTTCTATCATGAATACTCTTCTCTGATTGGCTACGCTACTCACTATCTATTCTGTGATAGATAGTGAGTAGCATGCTAGTGTGCACTTGTTAACAAAATGACGGCCGCTTCTTGGCGTTTTCGAAGTGTCTGTGAAGAGGGTTTAGATCAAGTTTTGAACGACTAGTAGATTTATGCTAAAACAATTAGATTATTCGCTCTCGATTTCTATGCGTGATAGTTGACTCAGGCTGCACCCCCGTCAACTATCACGCGACAGAAATCTCGAGATCAGAATCTAATTGCTTAATAGATAGATTATATACTATGCAGAAGTTCTTCTAATGCTTGTGGTCTTCTTTTCAGATTGGTCTAACTCCACTTCATATTGCGGCTGAGAAAGGTCACCCAGAGTTTGTACGTGTGATTGTAACAAAGTACAACGCCATTATTGATCCACTTACTGTGGTAAGCAGTCTCAAGCAGTTGTTGAACGATTTTTCTTTCAGAAAATGGAAATATTCATAAGGTTGTTTCAGATTCAAATTCAGATTCATTCATTTATAGTTAGTTATAAAATGGACCTAATCTAATTTTACCCTGCAGTATTGATACTTTTTTTGAAGCAAACTGATAATTAGCCAATAACTATCGTCAACCCAACAACCCATCCAGAAGTCTAGGAAAGGAGAAATCTGCTATACGGAAGTTTTCAAATGAGTGTGGTAAAATCAAACCCAAAGTGAATACTCTGGCCAGTCACAATCCAGGGAACCAATCAAAAAACTCAAAATAAATACATGTAGGTGAAGCAAAGCGCGGGAAAACGTGTGCAAGCGAGTCACGATGGGGTTTGGTTTTAATTCTGATTGCGTGACAAAGTAGCGCGGCTTTTTTTAGCCAATCGCTGAGCATAGTAATGTAAAACCGAGGTAATTACATGATCGAATTACAGGGTTGCCTCAGGTCAGGAAATGGCCGGGGAAAAAGTCAGGAGGAATTGATATTTTGAAGAAAAGTCAGGGAAAATTGAAATAATTTAACACGGCTGATTTAATACCATTGAAGGCTGGTAGAGACATTTGGAGTCACTGTGATCTCATCGATATTTTTACGTCATGAGGAAGGACAATTTGTTGAAAATTACTTACTTTGATTAGTCTTAATGAAAGAGTGGAAAGGACGGCTGTAAAATGAGGCTAGAAGCCGCTGTTGTATATGATATTTTGTATTTGTTGGGTCAGGGAAATTTTATTTTTATCAGGGGAAAGTCAGGGAATTTTGTAGCAACCATGAATTTTAATAATCCAGTGAAAACCGCTCTATTCTTCTCACGTACTGTTACTTTATGAATGATGTTTTTTTTTTCTCTTAGGACAAAAAGAGTCCTCTGCATGTAGCTGCGGGGAATGGCAGAACCGAAGTGTGCAAGGTACTTCTTGATCTCCGAGCCGATGCCAGTGTAGCAGACAGTGTGAGTTGAATTCATTGTCCCTCTCAGTCTAAGGCTATTTTTGACAAGTTCTTTTTCACCCAGAAATCTTTCCAGCAGATTGTAGGGAAGGCTAACTGGCTGACCATATCACAACTTAGCTAATTACCTGACCAGACGTGGAGCGAAGTACCTTTATACGATAACCGCAAAACTCCACAGCTACTTTGACAGTGTTACGACGAAATTCATGATCAATAACAGGACAGACGCATGAAAAACTGACGTCAATTTGTTAAATCGATGGCGATATCGGTCCCGCGTTTTTCGTCAGCGAAGTTGCTTGGTAACATGACGTCGCCTTATCGAGTCGCGCCGACGTCAGTGCTCATGCTAATTTTTGATTGGATGAAGAGATTTGGCGAAGATTTCCCTTGGTGTGACCTGCCATTTCCAGAAAGTAGCAACTTGCCACTGCCGACCATTGCCAATGTTAAATGCCCTTCGCACGTTACGCGCGCATCACTTAGTATGAGTAACTGTTCGACTATTTTCAGAAATTGCTTGTTCGCAAGATGGAAACCTGAAAGAAAAGGTAGCTTTAAAAAAAAAAACACGCGATTGCTAAATATCCAAGTTTATCATTTTGATTGACTTTTACTGTGTTTTCCTACAGAAAGACATGATTCCTGTCCATTATGCTGCTCTGAACGACAAGGAGGAAATCGTGGAATTATTCTTCAACGTCAGACCTGACACCATGACACAAATCGACGCGGTACGCGCTTTGTTTGTCACCAAACAAAGTTTCTGACCAAAATTTCAAACATTGCTGAATCGCAACGTCGTTTAAGCTGCCCATAACACTAGCTTGTTACTGATACCTGGAAGAAGTTCCTCAATTCAAATATTCATGCAATGCTAACAATGACTTTGAAAATGAATGGTTAACCTAATGGGGGGTGGGAGGTGGGGTTAACCTAATGGGCGGTGGGAGGTGGGGGTTTCAGCAGTTTCCAAAATAAATTCCTGCACAACAGAAACGGCCGAAAACAAATCGCGCAATGGGAGCCATAGGGAAAAAATCGAACAGCTGCTTTTTGATTTGTGATGTTTAAAAAAATTCTTGCACAAGCTATTGCCCACCAGAAAAAATCATGCACAACCTAAAGGTGTGAAGCGGCTATAAAAAGCTCTGAATAAACGTCATTCTATTGGCTAAAGTGGCGTCAATATGGATATCTAACAGAAACTGCCTTCACACGTGTACACTTGTCATTTTGTTTGTTCCGTTAGGACGGATTGAACGCGTTACAGATTGCTGCTTCCAGTGGTAGTCTTAAGGTGGTGAGGAAATTGGTTGAGCTTGACTTTGCCAAATGTTCAGCTGATACGGTAATGATTTAAATGTTTGTTTTCTACTTTCCGAAACGCTACAAAGATAGACAAAACATGACGATCTTGAGTTAAAGAAAATGGTCAAGTTTCTTGCACTGTGATAACTGCGTTTGCGCAAAGTTTTACACCGCGTTTTCTGCGCTCTAAGCTTTAGTGATTTACGGTACTTTTGCAGAGCCCAGACGGGCTCCCCAGAGTTCAGGGACTGCAATGTAGCCAACTGCGGCAATCAACATTTATTATCTAATTAGTTACCTCGTTTTCTACAAGATTCATGCTTTCATGTGTTCTTGACATTGATATTATTAATTTGCTTGCTACCAGATTCTTTTTCTTCCTGCGCATGCCACTGGTTGCATGTTTCTCGTGCTTGCACAGGTTACATTTTTCCCGCGCTTGTCTCCGCGCTTGAGATTGATTACATGTTTCCCGCGCTTGCCATAGGTTACATGTTCCACCCTTACCACTAGCTACGTTTCAAACATTTTGCTCTGTCACACAGGGTGTTCTGTGCAAACCGCTCCTTCTAGCTGCTCGTGGAGGCCACAAAGACATTGTGGAATTTTTATTAGAAAAGGGAGCTTCGCCTACTGAGGAAGACACGGTAAAACTAAACACACGTTTAATTAATCCTTTCATTGTCAATTTTAATCCACATCTAATTTTTCCTGACAACATCAAAACGTTTTCAAGCAGACAGTTGAAAGGAGTAAAGAAATTCGTGCACGAAGATATTTTCGTGATGAAACATGAAATTCTCAGAACTTGCGTAAAAGAAATGTATGATAGTAAGTAGGGAGAATTGACATTGGGGGGCCGAACGGTTAAAATGCATTGCTTTGATACATCGCGTAATGACACATCACAGATACAAAGTTGATAGTTCACCGACGAAAGAAACGTGACATTAGTGTACTCGAACTCAAATGGCCGTATTTATACAGGAAAAAAAAAAAACTAGACGACTGTGATGACTTTGCACATTTGGAAAACGCATAAGACAGGCTTGTTATTCGTCTGAGACTTCAAATACGTCACAGATGAAAATATTGCCTTTGATTACCGTCCTTCACGTTTTAGTCAAGGCGGCATCAAAGTCACCAAAGAAATGTAAAGAAGATTTCTCTTGACCTGGTTATTATTAGTGTCTAATACCTACGTAGACGTAACTTATTTTAGCCGTATTATGCGCCTGAGACGTACATTTTGTATCGTTTGTCTACTAAGATAATTACGGAAAATACTTGCGAAATCTCTGAAAAGGAGTTTACCCTAACATAACCTATAACTGAGCCTTGTGCTCTTTTAAGTATATGTCCTACTAACCTTCACTATAAGATCAAGACCTGTCTTATATTTTGTCCTATTGTTTGTTTCTAGGAAGGCAACAGCGTGTTGCATCTAGCCGCCAAGTTTGGTCAGCTCAAAGTTATCGATATGCTGTGGGGGAAGACGGCTATAAACCGAACAAGTGTCAAGGTATGCGCTTGATTTTCATCTGATTAAATATTGTTTTTGCTGTTGTTCTTGTTGTTGCTGTTGTTCTTGTTGTTGATAAAGATTGTTGTTTTTCTTCTTTGCTCATAGAACGGAATGACTGCCATCCACGTTGCTGCCTTATTTGGTCAGACAGAAATTGTCCAGGAATTCCTCTCCAGGGCCCCTCAAACTGCCACACTAGTCAGCGAGGTGAGAAACCTTCATTTTATCAGCCCTTTCCGGTTTCTATAAGATGAAGCGGCTAAAAATATTTCCTACTTTCCCCAGGATGAGATGCTTGTCCCCTCAAAGGTTGCTCACTAGAATTTTGCCAGGTTTTCCTAACCTACCTACCTTTACCTGTATTTTTCCATGCCATAAGGCACTTAAGGCTTTGACATTCTCCTTCCATCCACTTTGATTTGCTGCTAGAGCTCAGAAAGTTCCCCAAGACTACTACTAAGCTGCGCGCCTTTCGTCCTCAGCCGCTCTCTTCCATATTATTTTGGGTCGCTCTGGTCTGCTTCTCCCCTCTGGCCTCCACTTCAATGCTGTTTTCCTACCCGTTTGCCGATAATAATTTTACTCCTGGGAACAGGGGAAGAAGTGTGACCTTCTATGCTACACTGAATACCGTTTTCATGATCGATCGGAATGTTTGATGCTCTACACAGGGGCGGATCCAGGATTCTGCAAGGGGGAGGAGGATGGTACCTTGAGATGGTACCTTGAGACTGCAGAATCAATGGGGCATGCCCCAAAATTTGAAAATTGGAACTTAATTGAAAACTGTCACACCACAAATACTAGCAATAACACAAAGAAGAACTTACAGAGAGTTACCTGGCTAGAGTGTTTGCCTTAATTTCTGCTACAGTATTCACTACAATATTCAATATTTTTGCTTCCTCAAAAGGGGTTTGGCTAGCCACCTAATCACTGTCCCGGCCCCCTCCCACCTAAATCCTCCCCTGCTACAGTCGTACAGTGCAGGTCTTGAGAAGATTCTGTTTTGTTCTTGTTTCAGCGTCCTGCTGACAGCGAGGAAGAGGACGAAGACGTGAGTGTGGATAATGATTGAACACATTTTAGTGAAGATCCTGTTCTTTAACTAGGATACATGAAAAGACTGTCGGTTTTATTGACTGAAACACATTCTACAGCTATATACGAGAAGTATTGTTTGTTTGCTCATTCGTTCAGTCAGTAGACCAAACAAAATTTAACGGTATTAATGTACTGCATGCAATACATATACTGTATGCAATTTTGTGACACTGCCGTGTAATCCTTCTCGGCTGTTTTTATTCTTGTTAGTTTGGATTCACGCCTCTTCACCTTGCGGCTCAAAATGGCGACAACACTCTTGTACGAGCCATCACAAATCATCCTGGAGTACGAGTGGATTCTGTAACATTAAAGGCGGTGGGTTGATTGTATCTTTCACAATTACGCCAGGCTTTAAACAATGACTGCATGTTATTTATGATTCCTTTCAGGTTTATGGCCATTTTCAAGTTGTATATCAAACACAAGAGAACGTGTTTGATCACATTTCCAAACACCGTGAAGAGAGTTGAAGATACATGTAGTTGCAAATACTGCGAGCGGTGGAGTATTTTTGACGAACTGCGAGGTGTTTGGAAAAGTATTAAACACAGCCTTGAGTGTTTGATATGTCTTTCCAATCGAAACTAAAACTAAGGGGAAAATATAAAAATCTATGCTAATTGTGATCAGATATACAAATACACACAATTATGATTAGTTTAAGCGTGATGAATATATAAACGAGTTTGAAAATGTAACAGAATCACCTAAAATAGCTTAACGCAAGCTCTTTAAGATAACGTGACAGCACTTTTATATGGCAGCTCTAAATAGCATTTGTCGGTAGAAGACTGCAAGGGGAGTTTAAGTTGGACATCTTTACTGTTACGTAACTAGTGTTCCTC
Source organism: Orbicella franksi (assembly GCF_964199315.1). Lineage (NCBI taxonomy): Eukaryota > Metazoa > Cnidaria > Anthozoa > Scleractinia > Merulinidae > Orbicella > Orbicella franksi. The sequence continues at coordinate 21,580,880 of NC_138156.1, forward strand.
TTCTACACTCGATCTATAGGGTCGTACAGCACTTCATATAGCATCCCTGGAAGGACACGTGGAAGTCGCCAGCACTTTGATTAGCAAAGCTACGGCCTTGCTGCACCAGGTGGATAATGAAGGTCGTACTTCTCTTCATCTGGCTGCTGCTAATGGACACAGAGACCTGCTCACGATTCTGATCGGTCAAGGAGCTGAGATTGACGCCCAGGATAATGTAAGCTGGAGAGAGCGTGAATGCTTAGTTTTCCATCAATGAACATATGGGCGCTTTCCATTGAACCAAAAATTTGAAAAATTTCGAAACGGGGACCAATGGTGCGGTAATTTCCTGGGAAAGCTTCCAGAAACTCCGGAAACTGTAGAATTTCAGAAAAGCGAGTCATAGAACGCTAATTGCTGAAAATTTCTGTGTGCCTCGCAAGGTTGTCCTCTTCTCCTGAAATTCCGGAAATTGCTCTTCCATTCGTCTCTGGAAATTTCCTTGAATCCAAATCGAAATTTTTCATCGAATGGAAAGCGCCCATATGTCTTTCGGGAACCATGGTCGTGATGAATATGTTGAAGCTTTGGTTTGATTTCTTTGTTATGTTGTTTCTCTCTTCTCAGCTTGGTAATACCGCTCTTCACATTGCCGCCGGAGCTGGCTACCAGGCAGTAGTGAAGCTGCTGATGGAGTATGGTGCTTCACCTTTGATCGAGAATAAGGTTTGGCATTCACAAGAACTTTCATGATTATTCAATTTCCGCCAAATAGTAATTTCTCGACCCTGCACTCACAAAAGACGAAAACCAAAATATTAGAAAGAAAATAAACCAAACCCACATCATAAAATGGTTTCTGCAACAGTAGGAGTGCCGAGCCAAACAGAACGTAGCTAACGACGTGATATTAAGTCACGTCATCTGCGTGACACTAATTCAACTAGAGTAAGTTGTTAAGTCACGTCAGCTGCGTGACACCAATTCAACTAGAGTAAGTTGTTAAGTCACGTCAGCTGCATGACATCAATCCAAAGAGAGAGCGTGGCTAACGGCGTGATGTTAAATGTTGATTTTCTTCTAGTCTGAGGATGTAGCGATTTGTCACGCGGCAAGTGAACGACACATTGAGGTGCTGGATTTCTTGCTCGCTCAAAAACTGAATCACGACCGACTTCTGAGTAACAAAAAGGTACGTTTGTCATACTTAAGGACAATTTTTGTCACACCAAACTCTATTGAGTTAGCTACAATGTCGCTGCATAGGGGTCACTTTAGAGCTCAAGTGATTTTCTTCTGGGTGCGGCGCATATTTGAGAGGTTGTTCTTTCGAGTGAAGGAAATATTCACGTAAATCTTACTTCCGCAAAGAACAAATTGAAGAAGGGAGAGGAGGGTAGGTCCGGCATACAGTGACGTTCAGTGTCCCGGTATTTTCCGTTCCCTTTTTCGGCTTTCGAAGACCAGGATATTTTCACGTTACTTTGATTCTCATTCTAGACGTTTGTTGTTGTTTTTTTCTCATTATAAGCGATCTTCTTTTTGTTGTTGCAGTTTTTAGTCGACCTTGTTATATGCTCCCGCTCGGGCAATCACAAATCTTTGATGAACTTTGTGCTTAGGTATGTATTACTCAAATTCGACTTTTAGTTTAGTCTATTATGTGATAAAAATGACTGACAAAGTGACTGATTGACTGACGAACAAGCGAGGAAGTGAGCGAACGAACGAAGGAACGGGTAAGCGAAAAGACCTTCTGATGGACGGACAGACGGTGAGAAGAACAGAACAACTAATAAACGTAAGGACGATGGATTTTCTGACCGGCGAAAGAACGAACTAATCGTGCTACGAAATCAGTGGCTTTTATAAACACGATGCTACGATACAGCTAGAAAATTCTAAAGACAGTCTGTAGACGGAACTAAAAACATTTCCCTCCCCATCCCGGAAACAAACTTCTCTCCTGGAAAAGTTGAAATACGGAACCTAGTGGCCCATCGGGCCGACGCTTATCTTCGGTTTCCGTAGCATAGAGTGGCTAGGAATATTTCTACTCCCGGATAGATGAGATGCTTATTCAACGCCTTGCGATCCCTATTTATACACCTGGGTGAAAAGAGGCTCTGTGAGAGTAAAGTGTCTTGTTTAAGAACACATCGGAGTGACACCAGCCAGGGCTCGAACCTGGAGTCCAGCTCGCTAACCGTGAGGCCAGCGCGTCTTCCCTAGTCTAGGGTAAAAGTGGTTGTTTAAATTGACAATTGATATGGTTTTATTTTCTTCAGTGCACCTGCACCAGTTCACATTTCCTCCTTCCTGTCGCGACACTACCGCATTGAAACCACTAAGAACAAAGAAAACACAGTGGAGCTGGACATAGCCAGCAGTTTCTGCGAGACCATGGCGAAGGATTTGATCAGCATCTCCTGCGCGGAGGATTCTGAAGCAGTCCTTAATTCCCTTGATGGAAAGAACGTGGCGTTTTTGGATTTCCTGATCGAATGCGAGCTGAAGCAGTGCGTATCGCATTCTCTAGTCCAACAGTACGTCACGCAGATCTGGTTTGGCGATCTCAAGTGGGAACAGTGGAAGTTTATGCTGTTGTTCCTTGTGGCGTTAATCTTCCCGCCCCTCTGGGTGTACCTGTCGCTTCCATTCAAGAACAAGCACCGACAGATCCCCATCATCAAGTTCATCTGCCGACTCATCTCCCACCTTTACCTGATCCTTATCCTGTGTCTGACAGTTGTCGTGCCCTGGAATTACTCCGGCCACGTCCTGACACCTCACTGGTACGAGTATTTCCTCTACATCTGGATCCTAGGTATGCTGCTGTCGGAGATCAGCAGCGAACGCGAACGAAGCGGCTTGGGATGGTTCCCTACCATCGTGGTCTTCTTGGCTCTTTTTTCGGAGCTGCTGCGGATCATTGCCATTGGCTATCACGGCTCCGAGAGACTTAACATCGTGTTCGTGCGAAACCAATGTCTGGGCGTGGCGCTGACGTTGTGCGTTCTACAGCTCCTTCAGTTTTTGTCCATTCACCGATTGTTTGGTCCGTGGGGAGTGATCATCGGCCATCTTGTCGTAGACGTGCTTCGCTTTCTGCTGATCTTGACCATCTTCTTCACCAGTTTCGCCTTGCAGCTCACCGCAGTTTTTAAGCCTTTAGAGGTAGACGGGGAGAACTCGTACACAGCCACGACGACAACGCCAGATTTCGTACTCATCGTGGAATTGCTCTTCTTTGGCATCTTTGGTCTGACAAATCAAAAGGACTTCTCTTCCATCACAGATGCGCCAGAAAATACCCGGAACATGTCGAAGGTGGTGTTCGGTCTCTACAATGTCCTGTGTATCATCGTCCTCATCAACCTCCTCATTGCCATGATGAGCGACACGTACCAACGGCTCCAAGAACAGTCCGACGTCGAGTGGAAGTTCGGACGCGCACGGCTCATCAGAAACATGGAACGCGAGACCGCCAACCCGACGCCCATCAATCTCTTCTCGAAACTGGTTCGCATCTGCAAGAGGTTGTACAGGACTCGCTGTCGGTGTCGCACGCCAGAGAACGCAGTGGCAGGGAGTGAGCCGAATGGCTTAAGCGCTCCTCAGCGCCGTCGAAAGCTAAGGGACAAGTTCAGGCGGGAAGAATCCATGGGTGAAAGTTCTTACCAGGAATGGTGTCTCATCTATTCCGTGGTCGACTGGGAGACCATTGTTGATAAGTTCTTGGATTCCAGGGGAGAGCCGACCTTGAGAAAGAAAACCAAACTGGTGACGCGAAAAGAGCACAAGCGAACATTGCTACACGCCAGACCAGCTCAAATCGCTGGCGCAAGCAATCAAAATGTAAATTTTAGTGACATAGCGGACAGCACTGTTGTCAAAATGAACGTTGTCAGTTCCTTGAAGGTGTGATTTACCCGCCATGTTTGTGACGGTAAATGACGACAGCTTAAACCGCTTTTGTAAGGTCCCCAAGTCAATCAAATAGCCTGGCTAAAGCATTTGAAGTCTTTAAAAAGCCTTAGAATTCCATTTAGTTTTTTTCACACATTTTCTTGAACTCATTTTCTTGAAGATTTTGATGTTTCATGTAGATAACACGGGTTATCTGAACCTACACTCTCATAACCCTCCTGAGTTCATTTGTTATAGCATGGTTAAGAGAAGTTACAAGTAGATCAGTCTACACTAAGTTTACTAAAGAAAAGGTTTCATCAGACGTTCTCGTGTAACATAGAGGAAGCCGATCACTGAATTTTGGGTTGAGTCCTTTGCCTTCATAGTATCATAGTATTCCATTAATGTTGAGTAGTCCACTACTCACCCCCTGCGTCCATACCCGCTCTCCCTCCTTCCCCCAATCTCCCCCGTTTTGCGCCTGCGTAGCAGGCTAGTTAGTGGAAGATTTTCAATGCGCAGGCCGGGGATACGTTTATAAAAATATGATTCGTTTTCTAGTAGGCACGATGTTGAAAAATTTGAAGGGTTTCACGAATAGGCTTGTTTCAAGGGCCTGTGCCACGATGTCTTAAGTCATTTTTCTGATGTACAAAACTGCTTTCAAATTGAGGAAAATTCAGAATGATGGTTTTCTAAGGCAGAAAAACACCAAAGAAGTGATGATAAACTGAGGCCTTGTTCACACTAGCTTATTTGCTTTTAAGGACGCATACTTTCTGATGTATTTTTGCCAACCGATCGAAAACGCTCGTTGCTTTCATCGGAAACGCATACATTTGAAAACGCTGTCCAGAAGAGAGACTTCTGGAAGCGGAGCCTTATAGTATTGCTGTGAACAGCAAAAACGGAGGCTTTCTGAAATGTGTAAATTAAAGTTGTCGTAGCCTATCAGCGTATTTGGACGGTCTGTGTGGTAGTGCAGACGGGGAGCGTTTTCAGATAAAACGCGTTATCAAAAACGCATCGTGTTGAAAACGTATTAGTGTGAACGAGAGCTGAAAATAAACAAGGGTAGTTAAAAGATTATGAGCGACGAAATGTGCCGCACGGTGTAGCCCTGTAAAGTTTAGCCTACAAATAGAGACGGATTTCCGACTGTTGTTTCACACCACCGAAGCAAGCGAGAGTTACGTCCGCGTTAGCCCGGATGGCATCGCAATTATTAAAATATATAACTGCGCATATGCTTGGCTAATAGCTATTGGCTATAATTTTGGTAAATCACGTTACTAACATTTTTAAATCAGTATAGCAGGTAGCTTTAAATTTTGCAGGTGTTCAGTTAGTTGGGGCGCAGCGCAAAACACGGCGGAATGAAATAAAGGAGAGAGAGGCTTCGTGCGCAATTTCTGCGCTGCGCCCCCACTAACTGAACGCCTGGAAGAGGCTATAGAGCAAGCATTTCTATAGTTTACAGGCATTGTCAACAGCTTGGGGTGTGGAGAGAATTTCCTAAGTCGGTTTGGTAAACACGTGTCTCGGACTTCTGATTTGGAAACGAACTAGTTTCTCATCTTACGGCATCCTGCTTAGAAATGAATGGTGTGTTTCAAACCCCATTAAAACATGGATGTTTTAAGAGTGATTGTTATATTTCGAAGGAGCTCAGTCACGGCATTTTGAGTTATTTTGGCCATGTACAAAATTACCTTTAAATTGAGGGAAACCTGAAATAGTAGTTTACTAAGATAGAAAAACACCAGAGATAATAATAAGCCATAGAAGAACAGATGGTTAAGGATGGAAAAGATTAACACGGATTACAAACGACCAACTTGAAATTTAGGCTTAACTTTTCAAGATGAGCAAACCGTGAAGTAGCTCCTTTGGACCCGTAAAAAACTATGCATGGTATATTACATGTAAAAACCATAGAAAAGCATGGGTTTCCTACATTCACAGAGGTGTCTTGGTGTGTGTTTAAGTTTAATTCACTAAAACACTTCTATGAACCGATTAAAGTTATTCAAATGATTAGTGCACGATTCCAGGAAAGAATCCCGTTTATTTCATATATTCTTCAGTTAGTTAGACAGCATGAGCGTGTGAAATACAATACATCCAGTGATATTTTAGATGTAATCAGATAATTTTCAAGCTATAATTTTCGCAGGTGCGTCTCATATCTTCACACCCAACTCATCACTTACATGTATTGAAGTCTCGAGCGATTAATAAAATTAGTTTTAACGACTTTGGTTCAATCCGGGTAATGAGGAATTTTATGACACTTTAAAATCCCGCGGGGGCGGAGGGGGGCGGGGGGGGGGGGCTCGCATATAAAAAGAACGGAATGCTCATCGTAACTTTTAGGGGTTAAAGAAGCAGTCTTTTTGCCGAACACAGAACAATTTTTAATCATCTTGTTTCAGTTACTTGTTATTCCGTAGTGCGTCGACATGACATGCACCTCAACAAAAATTTTTTTCAAGAATTTGCGTTGCAGGCAAGAGCAAAATTGAAAAAGAGAAGAAAGCTTTGTTTATGGTGAACAGTTATAATAACACTAGGTTGACACTTGTTCTGTGAGTTTTATTACAATATCAATCTTTTTAAAGATTAACATTCAAATGTATTCTGGCCCAAAAGTTATCAGAAATTATCAAAAGGTATTCAAATTGTATGACATTTTAATAGTCTTTCCGCAGTTTTATTTTCCCAACCTGGTGTATATAATAGGACTACATGCTGTCCAATTTGGAAACAAGTGGATAAGAAAAATCAGAGGACTACCAAAATAGTCTCTTTTGCGGCCGTTGTTGAGGGTCGTTGCATGACGCAATGCTGTTAAGGTGGCTGAACACAGTTTTTGATATCTGTGTTTCATTCACCTTTTTCTCTAAAACCCTTGATCCCTCGGTCGTCAAAAATGGCAGCAAGCAAGTTAACAACACAAACGTTGGTTTTTTGATGGTTAACCTGACGTATGTGCCGTTGCCATGGCAACATGAATAAATATAAATAGACCTTCAAAATCGGATTTGTTTATTTGTAGAAAATCTAATCATTAGATTTTTTTATAATTTGCATGCAACAAGCTTGTAACGATAATAAAGTGTATTATCGTTTGTCTCACGATGTAGTCACTAGAGATGTAGATCGCGACGTTTCGACTGCTTACTGCTAGTCTTCTTCAGGCGATAAGGTCGACTGATTGCACGGTATCATTTATATCACAAAGGTCGGCTGTGATTGGTGCATTTCGATCCTCCTATTGTTCCATTGTTCCGGCGAGTAGCTGTTCCCTCAGTGGTCCGCTGTTGTACCGTTCTCCTGTTGTTGTGTTTCTTGATCGTGGGTATCCATGCTTCAGGAATTTCAATTCCACTATCCCTGTTGATGTTGTTAGGGTGAAGTCTTATGTGAATAGCTTCCTTGACCCTACGTGTGTACCAGTGAGGATCTCGATCAATAAACTTGACCTCATTCCAGATAGGATAGTGGCCGGTCTCGTGGGTGTGTTCAGAAACGGCGGAGGTCTGGGTACGGGCGAGTCGTAGATCCCTGTCGTGTTCTTTGATCCTCTCCTGCATAGATCTCCCTGTTTCCCCGATGTAGACTTTGCCGCACTCACAGGGAATCCTGTAGACAACACCATCTTGTTTAGCCGGGTTGACGTTGTCCTTTGGTCGCACTAAGTGTGACCGAAGTGTCGTGTCGGACTTAAAGACGGTGCGAATGCCTTGTTGTTCTAGGCAGCGGCGGAGAGACTCCGAAACTCCTTGGACATAAGGTAAAACGGCGGTGGATTTAAATTCCGCGACAGGCTCTCTTCTTGGGGTTGTTCGTGCCTTTGTGATCTTCTGTACAAAAGAGGAGGGATATCCATTAGAAACAAGTAAAGATGACAAATGTTTCTTCTCTCCAGCGATTACTGATGGTTTGGTGACGAGACGTTTAGCCCGGTCGTACCGACACTTCACAATACCGCGCTTTACTGACTGAGGGTGGTGTGAATCATACGCTAGGTACTGATCAGTATGTGCTGGTTTCCTGTAGACACTGGTGGTAAGGCGGCCATCAGGTTCTCTGTAAACTGATGTGTCGAGAAAGGCGATCTTGTTGTTGTTCTCGATCTCCATGGTGAAACGGATTGATGGTTGTTGACTGTTCAGGTGTTGCAGAAAGACGTCAACTCTATCCCGATCCAGGATGGTGAAAGTATCATCTACGTAGCGTTTCCAGATCTTAGGCTTGCAAGGTGCGGCCTCTATTGCTTGTTCTTGAAATATCTCCATGTAGAGATTAGCAATAACCGCGGATACAGGGCTCCCCATGGCTGTGCCGTCTCGTTGTTCGTAAATCGATCCGTTGTACTGGAAGTACGTAGATCTTAATACGAGATTCAAGAGGTCCGCGATTTGAACTGGTGTAAGCGTCGTGCGGTCAGCCAGGCCTGCGTCGTTCTCCATTTTTTGTAGCGCGGCTTGTACGGCGCCCTCGATCGGTACGTTGGTAAACAGTGACTCTACGTCGAAAGACACCATGATCTCGTGGTCCTGGATCTCTTCACTGGCGATGGTGGAGGCGAAGTCAGTTGAGTTCTTCACTGTGAAGTTCGAGTCACCTGCAAGAGGAGATAATACGTTAGCCAAGAAAGCAGACAGGTCGTATGCAAAGGTGTTGACACACGACACAATTGGCCTAAGCGGTGTGTCGGCCTTGTGGATCTTCGGCAAACCATAGATCCTTGGTGGTTGTTTGCGTCGGGGTCTGATCTAGACAGACAGACAGGTCGTATGCAAAGGTGTTGACACACGACACAATTGGCCTAAGCGGTGTGTCGGCCTTGTGGATCTTCGGCAAACCATAGATCAGACCCCGACGCAAACAACCACCAAGGATCTATGGTTTGCCGAAGATCCACAAGGCCGACACACCGCTTAGGCCAATTGTGTCGTGTGTCAACACCTTTGCATACGACCTGTCTGCTTTCTTGGCTAACGTATTATCTCCTCTTGCAGGTGACTCGAACTTCACAGTGAAGAACTCAACTGACTTCGCCTCCACCATCGCCAGTGAAGAGATCCAGGACCACGAGATCATGGTGTCTTTCGACGTAGAGTCACTGTTTACCAACGTACCGATCGAGGGCGCCGTACAAGCCGCGCTACAAAAAATGGAGAACGACGCAGGCCTGGCTGACCGCACGACGCTTACACCAGTTCAAATCGCGGACCTCTTGAATCTCGTATTAAGATCTACGTACTTCCAGTACAACGGATCGATTTACGAACAACGAGACGGCACAGCCATGGGGAGCCCTGTATCCGCGGTTATTGCTAATCTCTACATGGAGATATTTCAAGAACAAGCAATAGAGGCCGCACCTTGCAAGCCTAAGATCTGGAAACGCTACGTAGATGATACTTTCACCATCCTGGATCGGGATAGAGTTGACGTCTTTCTGCAACACCTGAACAGTCAACAACCATCAATCCGTTTCACCATGGAGATCGAGAACAACAACAAGATCGCCTTTCTCGACACATCAGTTTACAGAGAACCTGATGGCCGCCTTACCACCAGTGTCTACAGGAAACCAGCACATACTGATCAGTACCTAGCGTATGATTCACACCACCCTCAGTCAGTAAAGCGCGGTATTGTGAAGTGTCGGTACGACCGGGCTAAACGTCTCGTCACCAAACCATCAGTAATCGCTGGAGAGAAGAAACATTTGTCATCTTTACTTGTTTCTAATGGATATCCCTCCTCTTTTGTACAGAAGATCACAAAGGCACGAACAACCCCAAGAAGAGAGCCTGTCGCGGAATTTAAATCCACCGCCGTTTTACCTTATGTCCAAGGAGTTTCGGAGTCTCTCCGCCGCTGCCTAGAACAACAAGGCATTCGCACCGTCTTTAAGTCCGACACGACACTTCGGTCACACTTAGTGCGACCAAAGGACAACGTCAACCCGGCTAAACAAGATGGTGTTGTCTACAGGATTCCCTGTGAGTGCGGCAAAGTCTACATCGGGGAAACAGGGAGATCTATGCAGGAGAGGATCAAAGAACACGACAGGGATCTACGACTCGCCCGTACCCAGACCTCCGCCGTTTCTGAACACACCCACGAGACCGGCCACTATCCTATCTGGAATGAGGTCAAGTTTATTGATCGAGATCCTCACTGGTACACACGTAGGGTCAAGGAAGCTATTCACATAAGACTTCACCCTAACAACATCAACAGGGATAGTGGAATTGAAATTCCTGAAGCATGGATACCCACGATCAAGAAACACAACAACAGGAGAACGGTACAACAGCGGACCACTGAGGGAACAGCTACTCGCCGGAACAATGGAACAATAGGAGGATCGAAATGCACCAATCACAGCCGACCTTTGTGATATAAATGATACCGTGCAATCAGTCGACCTTATCGCCTGAAGAAGACTAGCAGTAAGCAGTCGAAACGTCGCGATCTACATCTCTAGTGACTACATCGTGAGACAAACGATAATACACTTTATTATTGCATCTACCACGATGAATAACAACAACCTTTTCCTCGACAAGCTTGTAACGATTCTTACAAGTTAACATCATTTTGCTAATAATTTAACAGAGAGATCTTTAATTATCCCATGTTGACGGTTCACTGGATTATCTAGAATTTCCTTTGTTAAAGTTCAATTATTTTCAGTGCTTCAGTTACTTGTTTCCTAAAGTATTTTCGTGCCAAGTTTCCTGAAATTCTAATGAGTAGTTCTCGAGAAATAGGCGTATTTCCGGAGTGCAATTTTTCATTCCATTGCACTCTTTTAACTTACTACGCATGCGCTGCATTTAATAAAGCTTTAAAGTCAATCGTTAAAGCGCAGTTAATGGAGCGTGACGCTATTTACGTACAGTCACTGCTTACTGTTGTTAAACGTAACGCAATAGAACTGTTACGCGTTAGAACATTATAGAAGTCTTTCTTGTCTAGTTTAAACAATATTCACAATAGCCTTTCACGTATACATGTTGCAACAACGTCCGGTTTAACTATATCATGCTTTTTGTATGGCTAGTCTTTTAAATTGCCCCATTCTTGTTTCGTTCAAGGCCGCATGGACTCTGTACGTTTCATGGTACACGATTTTATATTGGTTTAAACCTAGACATCAGTCTACCGATAAAAGAGGCTTAGCTTGGACTTTAGCATCATTCGCTCGTTATATCACTACTGTAACTTTTAGTTAGCCCTCGAAATTGTAACTCCCACCCTTCCCTCCCTTTGGAGGTTTATTGTCGTTGTTCATTAATATAAATAATAAACTGGGGTTCACCTCTCGTGCCACGCTATCGGTTAAGTCTTGCAGCGACTTCCCCAAGCTTCGTTTTCGCTAATTTAGTGGCGCTATTTAACGCTCTTTTATGCCTCTTCTTGTCCGATCCAGCACGTGCCGGCGGAGTCGGCTCATAGTGCTGGGGAGATAAGTAAGGCTTGAGAACTGTCTACACTCTAGCACGATGCTGACCGGAGGTCAGCTCGTAGTGCCGTTTAGAGTTACGCTACTAGGACGCGCAAGCTTTTGGCCTCGCCGACTTGTCCGATCCAGTGCAGAATTAACCGCTGGGGAGATAAGTTTGGCATTTGGTCATGCAATGGAAGTTCGTCTGTCACGCCGATTGCGGAGCGGTGTTCCCCCCTTTACGCCATAGAACGCGTGTTTATTGCTTGTGTTTGTCGGGATAATTAAAGCATTACTCCCTAGGAACTGCAACATTAACTGGGTTCTTTCGGTAACAAAGAAAAAGCTGAGAATTGCTGGGTTCTTTGCATCGTTACTTTTTCTAACATATCTTTGTAATAAAAGACTAAAGCCATCAATACACTGCGTTCAATTATAGAGAAAAATAGCACAGATAGTGCGGGTGTTGAGTAAATAAAATGATCGCTCTATTGACGGCATGTTTGTTTAGCTCAAGTAATCTGCGCGCGCTCGCGCTCGAAGAAAAACGATAGTGTTTTTCGATATTTTATGACGTCAACATAAGCACAAAAAGCAAAACTGACATTGAATTTTCTCGCGTTTCCTTCGGTGAAATTCCGTAGAATTTAGCAGACTGGTAGTAAATATTTTAAGTTAGTCGAAGCTCGTTTTTCAGGGAAATCTATACAACTTATTCCAAAATGGCCGTCGTTTTAGTATTCTTTTGTTTACTTGAAAATGAGCCCTTGTTGCCTCGTTTAAGGGAAAATATTCTTTTGAATTTCGAGTTTAAGAACGAGCCAACAAGGGCTAATTTGCAAGTAAACAAAAGAATACTTAAATGGCGGCCATTTTGGAATAAGGTGTGTGAGACCAGTTTTTTCACAGCGGTAAAAGACATAAATTTGCAAAAATCGAAAAAAATCTGCCGGTACAAACTCTACTTTTTTCGTGTTTAAAATTCGTATCCCACGGGTGCAGGATGCGATGTGTTGTGAAAAGTTTGGAAAATTTCACTAAAGGAAATTCAAGAAAATCACAAATGAAGCCAGAAAAAAAACAAAAACCACATTTGTTTGGGCATTTCTAATTCAAGAATAAAACCCAAAATTTTAACAGAGATGATAGACACTATTTTTGATAAACACTATTTTCAAAAATCATTGCTTATTACATGTAATAAGTTTGAGAGGACTAGGTGTAAAACCGAATGCAAAAACAGTATTCAAAACATAACACTTCGGCGCGTCAACGCCATAAATGATTGCCTTGTGGAGCCACCTTTATGCGATGATTTCCTGTCTCAACTGAACCAGGAATCAAAAAGGTGCTGTGCATGCCCTATTCAAACCAGCTTGCTTTGACATGAGCTACCTTTCCGATTACTGACACGTCTGACAGATCTGTGTTTAGCTGTCAAAGAGGAAAAGAGTATTAAACGTTTTTAACGCAGCTTTCCGTCGAAAAATACTGCATTTGGGACAAATACAGCCAGGAACCCATGAGCCACGGGCTCCTAATACAGCAAGTGTTTTGTTTTATATTTCAGTGTCCAAAATATCTTAGGGACTCTGACGAAACTGAACAAGACGTCATCATGAATTCAATATAAGCAATATAATTGGCATAATGTTCAAACTTATATTCAAATTCGGCATTTTATCCTCGATTTTCATTCTTTTAAGAGCAAAAAATACGACTTTCAATATAATTGTGTTTCTAGAAAAGCATCAAATAGTTCATAGTTTAGTTCTGTCCTTGTTCTCTGGTTTTAAGAGGGAAATTATAACAAAACTATTAAATTTAACAATAACTTCGTGGGTTAAAATAAACCAGCCTTATTTTAAATATTTTTTGCTAGAAGGAGAGCAGATGGTTTGGTATTCGCATAAATCATAGCAGGAAGGAAGGAAGGAGGGAAGTTTTTGTATCCCGCTTTTCGCCGTCAAGATTAAACCATCTCTTACACAAGGAAAATAATTACAGATCAATTTTACAGCGGAAACGTTTTGGAAAGGTTTAATAATGAATGAAGCTGAAGTTCTCTATCCGTCTTACATTGCTAACAGTGTGTTCAACGGCTTCTCAGCTTACGCTGCTATCATGTTGAACATTGTGACAGTCCACGCAATCAGAAGAACTTCGTCGCTTCCAGACCCTCTCAAAACACTGCTGCTGAGTCTTGCTGTTTCTGATCTTTGTGTTGGTTTTGTGGTGCAACCTTTTTTTATCACGCTCTTGGTCTTTCGGTTACAGCAAGACACGGAAAGCAATCCAGATTATAACAAAGAGCCGTTTCTTATCGTCACGGAGCTGTTTTTTCTCGCCTCGTTCTTTGGTGTTGTAGCCATAAGTGTGGACAGATTCTTGGCGATTCATCTCCATCTCAGATACCAGGAACTTGTGACTCACAAGCGAGTTGTTGCTGCAGTCGTTGCACTGTGGCTGTTAAGTGCATTTCTTTCATTAACTAATTTGTGGAAGTCTAAACATGATATTTGCGTTGTTATATTCGGTATTTGTGTCATTTGTACAACAGTAGTCTATTTAAGGATCTATTTTGCTGTGCGAAGCCACAGAATCCAAATTCTAGCCCAACTGGGATTACACCAAGATGTACATAATACCGAACTGGCAAATTTTCTCAAGTTGAGGAAATCAGCCATTAGTACATTCTACGTCTATGTCGTGTTCCTTCTCTGCTATTTGCCAGGGTATTGTGCGATGCTTTCCCATATCATAGTCTCTAAACCAAGTACTGCTATCAAGGCTTTGAGATTGTACTCGTGGACGCTGGTATTTCTCAATTCGTCTCTAAACCCTGTTGTGTACTGCTGGAAGATGAAGCACATTCGACATACCATCGTGGACATACTGCGGAATAAATTTACAAGGCACAACTACGGAACGCTTAAATTTAGCAAGCTTAAGTACGAAGTGAAACCAGTAAACGTTTTTTGGAGGTCACAACTGAGGACATTGGGATGAACAGCGATATAGTTAAAGCTAATTAAAAGAGCTACCAAAATTAAGTCCAAACAATTGTTTTTCGTGTCTTTAATGCAAGAAACCGTATGATAAAACCTTGTAAACTTGAAAACATTGTCTTTTTCCGCCATCAAAACTTTAACTTCCGTCTCATCTGCGTTCCGTTAAAACTTTTGCTTCTTTCTTATCTGGGTGCAACGTGATGTTATGTGTGTGCACCGTAGAGCACATTCACGTGGGTCCGTTTTGTTATTTTATTTCGTACATTTGCAATCCCTCGGCCGCAGACAGGATTGAATTTTGTACCGTATTTTCGTTTGTATCATCGTATTCCAAAAATAGTACTCGTTTACTTGCAGAAACTTTTCTTGCAACGTTCAGGAAAATACCACAACCCACTTATCTCAAAATGCAGTTATATTTTCGTTAGGTACGGAATTGATATCTTGTGCGTCTTTAAAGCTAGCCCACCCTTCTATCAATTTTAAGACGTGTTCAGTCGCTTTGTTTTGGCGTCGAGCGCTGTCATCAGACATACATATTTGGCTTAATTCAGTGAGAATTTAATCCTATTCAAGTGACTTTTCGTGCTGTATACTCTAGCCTATCAGCGGAGCTTTTTGCGTTTAAAACCTCTCCTCAACATCGAAATATCTATTCTTCTAATTATCCGAATGCTCATCTCTTTGTTGTTGGTTGGTTCTTTGTTTTTTTCAAGAATTTGCGTTGCAGGCAAGAGCAAAATTGAAAAAGAGAAGAAAGCTTTGTTTATGGTGAACAGTTATAATAACACTACGTTGACACTTGTTCTGTGAGTTTTATTACAATATCAATCTTTTTAAAGATTAACATTGAAATGTATTCTCGACCAAAAGTTATCAGAAATTATCAAAAGGTATTCAAATTGTATGACATTTTAATAGTCTTTCTGCAGTTTTATTTTCGAAAACTTGTGTATATAATAGGACTACATGCTGTCCAATTTGGAAACAATTGGATGAGAAAATCAGAGGACTACAAAAATAGTCTCTTTTGCGGCCGTTGTTGAGGGTCGTTGCATGAAGCAATGCTGTTAAGGTGGCTTCCTATGGTTTTGCGATCGCACGCGTGCTGAGGACGAAAGCTCAAGTAATCTGCGCGCGCTCGCGTTCGAAGAAAAACGACAGTGTTTTTCGATATTTTATGACGTCAACATAAGCACAAAAAGCAAAACTGACAGTGAATTTTCTCGCGTTTCCTTCGGTTAAATTCCGTAAAATTTGGCAGACTTGTAGTAAATATTTTACTTTAGTCGACGGAGCTCGCTTTTCAGGGAAATCTGTGAGACCATTTTTTTCACAACGGTAAAAGACATAAATTTGCAAAAATCGAAAATTCTGCTGATACAAACCCTACTTTTGTCGTGTTAAAAATTCTCATCCCCGAGGATGTAATGTACTGTGAAATTTTGGAAGATTTCACCGAAGGAAATTCAAGAAAGTCACAAATACAGCGATAAAAAAGTTAAAACCACATTTTTTGGGCATTAATAATTCAAGACTAAAACCCAACATTTTAACAGAGATGATAGTAAAACACTATTTAATCGTTGCTTATTACATGTAATAGGTTCGAGAGGATCAGGTGTAAAAACGAATGCAAAAACAGCATTCAAAACATAACACTTGGGTGCGTCAACGCCATAAATGATTACTTTATGGAGCCACCTTCATGCGATGATTTCCTGTCTCAACTGAACCAGGAATCAAAAAGGTGCTGTGCATGCTCTATTCAAACCAGCTTGCTTTGACATGAGCAACCTTTCTGATTACTGACACGTCTGACAGATCTGTGTTTAGCTGTCAAAGAGGAAAAGAGTATTAAACGTTTTTAACGCAGCTTTCCGTCGAAATATACTGCATTTGGGACAAATACAGCCAGGAACCCATGAGCCAAGGGCTCCTAATACAGCAAGTGTTTTGTTCCATATTTCAGTGTCCAAAATATCTTAGGGACTCTGACGAAACTGAACAAGACGTCATCATGAATTCAATATAAGCAATATTATTTGTCATCATGTTCAAACTTATATTCAAATTCGGCATTTTAACCTCGATTTTCATTCTTTTAACAGCAAAAAATACGACTTTCAATATAATTGTGTTTCTAGAAAAGCATAAAATAGTTAATAGTTTAGTTCTGTCCTTGTTCTCTGGTTTTAAGAGGGAAATTATAACAAAACTATTAAATTTAACAATAACTTCATGGGTTAAAATAAACCAGCCTTGTTTTAAATATTTTTTGCTAGAAGGAGAGCAGATGGTTTGGTATTCGCATAAATCATAGCAGGAAGGAAGGAAGGAGGGAAGTTTTTGTATCCCGCTTTTCGCCGTCAAGGTTAAACCATCTCTTACACAAGAAAAATAATTACAGATCAATTTTACAGCGGAAACGTTTTGGAAAGGTTTAATAATGAATGAAGCTGAAGTTCTCTATCCGTCTTACATTGCTAACAGTGTGTTCAACGGCTTCTCAGCTTACGCTGCTATCATGTTGAACATTGTGACAGTCCACGCAATCAGAAGAACTTCGTCGCTTCCAGACCCTCTCAAAACACTGCTGCTGAGTCTTGCTGTTTCTGATCTTTGTGTTGGTTTTGTGGTGCAACCTTTTTTTATCACGCTCTTGGTCTTTCGGTTACAGCAAGACACGGAAAGCAATCCAGATTATAACAAAGAGCCGTTTCTTATCGTCACGGAGCTGTTTTTTCTCGCCTCGTTCTTTGGTGTTGTAGCCATAAGTGTGGACAGATTCTTGGCGATTCATCTCCATCTCAGATACCAGGAACTTGTGACTCACAAGCGAGTTGTTGCTGCAGTCGTTGCACTGTGGCTGTTAAGTGCATTTCTTTCATTAACTAATTTGTGGAAGTCTAAACATGATATTTGCGTTGTTATATTCGGTATTTGTGTCATTTGTACAACAGTAGTCTATTTAAGGATCTATTTTGCTGTGCGAAGCCACAGAATCCAAATTCTAGCCCAACTGGGATTACACCAAGATGTACATAATACCGAACTAGCAAATTTTCTCAAGTTGAGGAAATCAGCCATTAGTACATTCTACGTCTATGTCGTGTTCCTTCTCTGCTATTTGCCAGGGTATTGTGCGATGCTTTCCCATATCATAGTCTCTAAACCAAGTACTGCTATCAAGGCTTTGAGATTGTACTCGTGGACGCTGATATTTCTCAATTCGTCTCTAAACCCTGTTGTGTACTGCTGGAAGATGAAGCACATTCGACATACCATCGTGGACATACTGCGGAATAAATTTACAAGGCACAAATAGGGAACGCTTAAATTTAGCAAGTAGCGATGCTTAAGTAGGAAGTGAAACCAGTAAATGTTTTTTGGAGGTCACAACTGAGGACATTGTGATGAACAGCGATATAGTTAAAGCTAATTAAAAGAGCTACCAAAATTAAGTCCAAACAATTGTTTTTCGTATCTTTAATGTAAGAAACCGTATAATAAAACTTGTAAACTTGAAAACATTGTCTTTTTCCGCCATCAAAACTTTAACTTCTGTCTCATCTGCGTTGCGTTAAGACTTTTGCTTCTTTCTTATCTTGGTGCAACGTGATGTTATGTGTGTGCACCATAGAGTACATTCACTTGGGTCCGTTTTGTTATTTTGTTTCGTACATTTGCAATCCCTCGGCCGCAGACAGGATTGAATTTTGTACCGTATTTTCGTTTGTATCATTGTATTCCAAAAATAGTACTCGTTTACTTGCAGAAACTTTTCTTGCAACGTTCAGGAAAATACCACAACACACTTATCTCAAAATGCAGTTAGATTTTCATTAGGTACGGAATTGATAACTTAATTGTACGTCTTTAAAGCTAGCCCACCCTTCTATCAATTTAAAGACGTGTTCACTCGCTTTGTTTTGGCGTCGATCGCTGTCATCAGACATACATATTTGGTTTAATTCAGTGAGAATTTAATCCTATTCAAGTGACTTTTCGTGCTGTATACTGTAGCCTATCAGCGGAGCTTTTTGAATTTAAAACCTCTCACTCAACACCGAAATATCTATTCTTCTAATTCTCCGAATGTTCTTCTCTTTGTTGTTGGTTCTAACACCTGTTTACGTCACTTATATATAATATATTGATATTTGATGACACGTTTATCGTGGCTTAGGGTTTTTCCAATATAGTTACATCATTTTCTCTATTTTTCAAACCATGAACACTTCCCTATCCAAAAATTGAGCTTATTTACTAGCTCACCCTGACTATCTCCAGTTATCGTATGCGGTCTTGAAGAGGAACTTTATTTAAAGGTGTTGATTTTAAGATAGACAGGTTGAATACACCTTCATATGTGGCGTGTTTAAGCTTAAGCAATGAATAGCCTGCTCACTGGCGTCTCCTATATTTTGCGTGAAACAAAGGAAATGGGAAACGTCGCACATAATCTCGAGCCCAAATCTCCCACGGTCAAGTGTCAAACAGAGTGAAATCTGGTCACGATTATATCAGAAATGACAAAAAAGAATTTAAATCACGAGCTTAATTCGATTGAAATGTAAGATTAAATATGGCGGCTGTCGTCAATACAGCATATGAACGCTTTACAAAGGTTATTGATTATTTGAAGTCCAATCTGTTAGCATTTAACACCGTCCTGTGGATAACTTTAAAAATTAGCTACCTCATTTTCAGATGGACATCAATTCTAGTCCCCAGGAGTCGCCTTTTACCTCTTAGCCGCTGGCGCATTGGCACTAGAAAATAGTGGCTCTGGGGACACGTGATTTGATTGGCTGGATTCTAGCTAATTCTTGGCTGGTTTCCTTCTCAAGTATATCAACTTGATAATCTAACAGCACCATACAGACATAAAGTAAGGCCTCTTCCACACTACGCCGGCCAGAGAAATTTGAAACGGAGGTGTCACTCTGAAAACGCATCAAATGTTTACCGTCCACACTACCCCGGATGACTTTAAAAACGCAGCAATCACCGGTCATTTTGGATTTGTGTTTGAGGATAACTCGGACAGAGAAATCACATGATTACCGCGATGTCATCGTTTTCGAAAAGCTCCGTTTTCAAAGTCCACACGAAAACGAAAAATCGGCGTTTTCAAACTCCTCCGGTTTAAAAAGCGTTTTTAGAAAAATTCCTTTTTCTTGACGGATTGGTGTGGACGGTAGGCCTTACCGTACAAATAAAAGCTGCGTTTTCAGATTTCTCCGATGTGGTGTGGACGCTGCCTAAGTTTAAAGGTGGCTTATGTAGAGAATATTCAATGAAGCCCTACAAAACGTAGCATATCAATGCCATTTCCAGCCAGAATATGTTTTAAACTTCCTAGATAAAAAAGTCTGTTAAAGTTGGCAGGTAAATGAACGGTTTCGTATAAGACATCAGTTAGTGCATATTTTCGGGAAGGACAACAAGCGCTGAATCAGTGAGAATCTTCGTCCAAGAATCTATCCAGAAAAATCATGTGTCTCTTGAACCACCTTTTACTTGTGCTTAGGCCCCGTCGGCTGGGAGGGACCGGCTTCTCTGGCACGAGAATCAGTCACATCTGTGTGAGGCTGTTACAGAAACGTGGCGTAGCTTTACGTTTAAATTCTGCACGTACTTTTAGAAATCGCCCGCTTGCTGACTTTATTTTATCAGTTATAGTAAACATCAAGAACCTAATGCAAAGTTCCAAGCGACAAATTGTATTTCCGGAGGGGTTGTATTTCATTTCGAATCAATCATGTTATCAAAAGGCGGAGGTCGGTTATTGTATGTCTGGTTTCCTCTTCCGATTCCGATGACATCACAAAATCGTGGCGTAATGAAACTTGACCACTAAACAGCTTTACTTTCAAAGATTCCTTTACTTCTTTGAGAACAATCAGTTCGAGTCTTTTCGAGTTTTTTATTATTATTATTATTTATTATCTTAGCTATTTTTTATTTCTATTTTACTTAAAGAACCAAGCAAATGCCGTGCCAAATTGGCATGCAAATTAAAATTTACATCCGCCATCTTAATCATAAGATAAGATAATTTTATTTAAGCACGATTATTGTCAAAGTTAAAGGTAATAAAGCAGCTGTCCATCTATGATAAAATCACTTTAAAAAAAAAGGTTTTGGCCCAGTGTAGTGCGTAAAATTAAAGGAGCTGTAGCTTTGGTAGAAATAAATTTAAAACTGAATGTAGTCGGAGAAATCTTGAAAAGGTTTGTCATCTGGTAAACCCCTGAGCTATAATATTGCTTATCGCATGATCGAACCCTCATCCGTTTAGTGGTTTACCTCAACCTACCTTTTAATCAGTTGGCTTCTTCCTAAGCCGAACGTTCGGCGTGGGAGAAACCAACTGCTGGCAGGACAACGTCAACCATGCCATATGGGGGTGTTACATTATAACCATGCTATATTGGGGAAAGTACAATTTTATTTACAAACTGAAAAATAAGCTAGCCAAACACTGACCAATTAACAGCACTGGGTGCCAATTAATATTCTCTGGGGTTAAAGGGTTAATGCTTGACTTAGTATATATGATTTTAAATGGTTTTTTATGCGTTAATATTGTAAGATATTTTTCATTTATCACCTAATGAACTTATCCATCATTAGCATTTACGATGATATCTTTTTCTTTCGCCAGCATTTATATATTTTATATATTTTTAGTTCCACTTACCCATGCTGCCGTTACGTGCTATTATTGGCTATTTTCTAGAAAGAGATCTGAGGAAATTTACCTCAAACGACTAAATGTTCGGCCGCACACAAGCTATAAACAACGTCACCTCAAGTTACATATGTAATCCCCTGGTTCATAAACTACTTGAAATTAAGATATGTCCAAGAAACATCAAAGCTGAGTTTCAGCGACACTTTCTGGCACTTGGATTGGAAGCAAATTTAACAAAACTACTCTCATTAAGCTAATAAAGATAGATTTGAAGGTTTCGACGAGATGTTCCCAGCTAAAATTCAATTCAGTTCCATTACGACTGCCTGAAAATCACATCTGCGATCACGAAACTATTCTGATACCTTAACTGACTACCTTAACTTAAAAAGATTTTAGGTAGTTTAGCATTATAGAAGTTTCCAAACTTATGTTATCAATTTTTATAGCGATTAGACAAAATGTGTGGCATCACTAAACACATTACTCGACATTTGTATTTATGATTATCCAACTAACCTCAGTTTTCGACTGATTTCCAATTTAATTACTCGTTTCGTGCAATTTTAACATTCCTTCCCTACCGAGTATAGCTGGATAACAATATGAGTAAAACAAAATTGAAAACGATACCATATAGAACATGCCATCTGTTTCTTGTTATAAATGCTCCTCACTAATTCACCAAAACTCGGGTTTCCTTAATTTCGATTAGCCAGGATATTTCGAAGCATGTCCATTATAGCGTGTCGAATGTGCCTCATCTTCCAACAGTAAATAACAGGGTTTAAAGATGAATTGACAAACACTAGTGTCCAAGCATATGGGTCAAACCCCTTCATGGCGATATTTGTTTCAGAGGCGATCATTCGGGCGATCATCATACAATACCCTGGCATGTAGCAGAGCATAAATACGAGATATACGTAGAAGGTACCAAGCACAGATTTCCTGACGGTCACGACATTGGTTGATATTTCCCCAGATATTTCCCCAGATATTTCCAGGGATATTTCATCATTCTGAGTAGCTACCAGTTCTTCATGTACCGATTGAATATGATGTCTGTGGCGTCGCACGGTTAAATAAATCCTGTAATAAATAACTGTTGTACAAATAAAACAAAGACCGAAGAGAAGGGCGACAACAACCGTTAAAGACTTGGTAATACTCGCTGGCGTCCATAACTTAATTGACGAAAAAAATGCGCTGAACACCCATATTGAGACTACCGCAACAACAACACGCTTGTACGTGACAAATTCTCGATATCTGAGGTGAAGATGGATAGCCAGAAATCTGTCTACACTCAAGGCTAAAACGTTGAAGAACGAAGCGCAGGAAAAGAGATTCATGATGGTGAAAAACGCGGTGTCCATTGTGTAACTAGGATTGCTTACTGTTGAAGCACTATTCTGTTGTATACGTTTTACGAGCCATGCGATGTAGAACGGTTGCACCACTAGACCAACTCCAACATCGGACACCGCAAGACTTAGAAGAAGTACTTTTAACAGACTTGGCAACGATGATGTTTTTCTCATCGCGTGAATTGTGATCATGTTCAACACGATAGCGGTGTAAGCTGTGATAGCGTTCAGAACACAGTTAGCAATGTAGGACGGATGGACAGCCCCAACTTCATTCATTGTATCTAAATTTTCCGCCTACAAGATAGTCACGTTCTAGTCGGTATGTAAAGCTGAATGAAACGTTGACTTCAACGATTAAATTGTATGATAACACACTGCGTTGAAGGCGGGTGGGTCATGGGGCGATGTCATATCATATTATAGGAAGTTTCGTAATTGTATATCCGTGTAATGGTACCGCATAATTTCAGCCTTTGACATCTTGAAGAATATAAAAGCAGAAACCGACACAACGTAGGATGATTTTTTTGAAGGTGTGCTATCTTGGCTCCATCTTTGCATTTACCGTTATTTCTTCAGTAATGAGATTGTTCGTAAGATCTATTTTAATGTCAGGAGCAAAAAAGGCTCGCTGAAGCATATTTCAGTTTAAATTCAACTTTAAAGTTTCTTCATAATTTAAAGTTAAGGCCTTTTTATGCAAAACCAGGTGATGCACTCTACAGTTTAATTAAGGTCATTTGAGTTGATATAGCTTAAATTTCTCTTCAGTAAATGGTTGATAAAAGGCATAAGGCTAGTATGCATAGAAATACATTGATTAAAATACTGGCCTTATTTATTCAACCTAACGGAGCAAAAGTATGATAACAGCAAAACTAGAAGAAATATCATCGAGAAATGCAAATGGGGCTAAATTGCGTACAAACCCATTAGGTGTTGGAAGAAAGATATCAACGAGGCTTTTATCTGTAAACCTCTAATAACGTCATCGGCACGCAATGCCATTTATTGGTCAATATTTGTCAGTTTGTAAGTTTTTAAAATTGTGCTTATTATTATGTTAGAGTCATTCCCACAAATTGCAGGTGGTTACTCCAAGAAATGAACAATATAAAGCAATTATAGCAAGTTCAAGGTTATATCTGCTTCATTTAAGCAATAGACCACAAGTTTTTATGGTTTATAGGCTGATAAACCACGCGGGATGTTGGAAGAACACGAGAAGAATTCGTAAATCACGAGCCGCAGGCTCGTGATTTACGAATTCTTCGAGTGTTCTTCCAACATCCCAAGCGGTTTATCATGCCTCTAAACCATAGAAACTTGTGGTCTATTGCTTTTATATAATAATTCAGAAGACACGCGAAATTTCGATGAGTTTACTGGCACAATAAACCATAGCTGATTGACCAATCAGAACGCGCGCACTCATTCGATTCTTACATAAAGGAAAATAAACACCTTTTTAAAAAATTTAAACCTTCATCTTTTTTCCATTGAAGACTATTTCTACCACTGAGAGCTATAACCCTTCCTTCTTATTTTGTGGTCGCATGGTTTATGGAATACTTCACCGATCTATCATACCTCGACATTTGATATTTGCGTCACGGAAACCCTAAAAGCCTATTATACTGACTTTAATCGTGTTTAAATAAAGGCTATCTTTTCTAAATTTTAATGTAAGTAGGCGTAATTCATTATAGCTGCCATGTTTGTTTTCACAAAGCAAAATATTTCACGTGAGACAAAATGCAAAATTGTCTGAACATTTCAATTGCTTAATTATAATATCTGACAAGTTTTTCCGGCCTAGCCATGCTATGTTTCAATTATATTTTCTACGTTTTAGGAAATGTTGGCGGTTTTTTTTTGAAAAATAAACGACTTGCACAGTATAGCAAGTAAAGATTTCAAGTAACTATTCGAGGATATTAAAAACTGGATCATTGAATAGCGCAATTCAAGAGTTTTCATTAGTTTATATAGTCAGCAATTAAACCATGTTCTACAGATATGGTAAACGTACGCGTGATTTTTGGGGGCGTTTGCATTCTTATTTTACTTACGTTTTCTATATTTTGTGGGCGTTTTGAATCAAACAATTATTCCAATTGCGTTTGTTGGATATCAAAACAATAGTCTCCATTTGGAGCGGAAATATGCTTGGATATTTGTCCGCGTACATAATCTGTTCCGAGAAGCGAACGGTCTTCCGAGAGAGAAGCTGGAGGAAAACAGTAAGCTTTGAGAAACAGATAGATGTAAAAGGACAAGTATCCGAGCATATTTTTTGCGCCAAATGTATGCTATTGCAATTGTGTTTACTTTTTTCTTCAAATGTTTTTCGCAACACGCGCGGTTTTGAAAATTGCCATTGGGGAATATCACTCGGATATTCCCCAGTGTCAGCTGGAGAATATTCAGTTACGTGACGCGTTTAGACCAATCGTGCGCGAACGAAAATATTTGCTGGATTATCTCGTTTCCAACGCACGTTCGTGGGATAATTGTTAAATGTAAGCAATACAGCGAAATCGATATTTCATAGTTTGACAGGGACAAGTCACTTTATGGAAAACCTCCTTCGATCTTTTCAATATTTGCTTCCTTGGCAGGCACATGGCTAATTAATCTAATTTACATTATGATATGAAGACCTTCAGGTATGGTGACACCAAAAACTTGAAAAAAATTCTGGTATCATAAACTACACCGCTTTTACCATTTTCTATAATTTTTTGACGTTTTTGCAGGGTTTATTCTTGAAAGTCGAATTTTCATTTTAAGTGTCTCACACTACCTAGATACACAGCTTCCGCTAATTCTTAACAGACCTAAATATCAGTGTGCCAGTGGCACGAAATTTTTGCGGCTTCTAAGTTTTGCGATTTTCGCACCTTTTTTCCACTATCTGCAAAAATATTCCCCCAAAACACTTTTCCTCAAAATTTTACTTCATTACTGGCGAGATTACACATACAAACATCACATGTAGAATCTTGTTGATGCAGTTTAATTACTAAAGTAAAGCGTCTCTTTAAATAAAACGATGAAATTGTCCACGGTACACTACAGGTGTAATTGCTAAAACGTTTACAGGAAAGGATCATTGAGTAGTTTAAACACAAAGGCGCACTATATAAGGAAGTATTCCCTGGGAAGACCAAGGCTCATTTGTCAGATACCGTTGACGTGCGCGGGTCAAATTCAAAATGGCGGGCGATTTGAATACACGAAATGTAAGCTGTGAGTGAATCAAAGTGTCTTTGCTGTCTCTACTTGTCTCTATTTCAAGGAATCATGTTTACAAAAGGATTGTAAACTGATACTGTTCCACTGGTCGCAATGTCTATGCGAATAATTGTTCTGCAGTTGAACCCGACTAATTCGAATTCGGTTATTTCGAATTCTCCGTTATTTCGAACTCAAAACCATTTGCCTTGGTTTTGCTCTTCAGTTATTAATATCGATTATTTCGAACTCCCACTATTTCGAACAATTTTTCTTTTCCCCTGCGAGTTGGAAATAGCGAGGTTCAACTCATTCTCGTCCCCAGAGCCCACGATCCTTCTGGCCTGCGGCAGGGATCGAGGGCTCCGGCCGGACACGATTTTCTGAGCATGCGCAGAGTATTCGTTTCGTATTCTCAGCCAATCAGATTTGCCATTTTTGACGGGAAGTCCGTGAATCGCGGACTTCCGGTGTTGGACCAGCCCAGAGCTCCCGGAAGGATCGTGGGCTCTGGGGACGAGAATGGGTTCAACTGTATTTGTAATGTCAAGTCTGATCCCAGTGGGTATTGTAGAATGCTGTCTTTTTATACCGCGCCTTCGTGTTTTAAGCCTGGACCACATTCGAAGGCTTTTACTAATAAAAATAATTTATTATATTTCTGAAGGCATAAATGGCAATAGAATCAAATTTAGCACGCAGTTAGGTTTTAACGTCCTGAACATTTTAAAGTAGAACTGGTGCTTCTGACTGGTCATGTGACATGTCACGTGACTTTTAACGGAAAATAGTCACTATTGGCGGAGTTGATGGCGGTTTTTAGTAATATCATCCAACAAAAACGCGTTTTAGATGCAGGTCAACTATTTCCGTCCTCTCACGTTTGGAATGACTGTCCCTCTTTTCGCCGAAAAATTTGATAAGGTCAAAGGTCGTTTTTTCAATAAAATTCGACTTTTGATCATTTATATCTTTTCAAAACGAAATCAAGGAAGATCTTTTCAACGGTAACAAGCTAGATAATTTAAATTTGCATGGAAAATGCTCATTTATTGATCAATAGAATGAAATTCGCCACCAATTCGCCGATTTACCAAATTTTAACAACATATTATTTGATCACGTGACACGTCACGTGATCAAATAAAAGGCAAGGCAGGCCGCCGAGTTTTATAATCAGGGAAAAGTTAATCTTGGTAAAACAAATATGACAAGACTGAGATATAGCTGCCCAACCATAACTCTGCTTTACATTCCTGACCCAGGCCGGGCTTAATTAAACTACATGAGATCGTCTGAAGGTTTACCGAGCAGTATAATCTGAGAAAAACGCCGAAAATGTTGTATTTCAAATACATGCGATTTTCTGAAAATCGCAAAAATTGATTCCAAGCTCGAAAAACCAGTCTTTCAAAAAATTAGTTTCCCCAAACTGCAAAAAACTCGCAGATCCTCAAAGTTAAATTTTTGCAAAAATGTCGTGCCACACGGTAGTCTATTCAGCGCCAAAATCTTGTTGATACATTGAATTCTTGATGTATTCTACTAAGCATTGTCTTTAAAAGGATTAGAATAAACCATCCCTCAAAACAAGTCTCTTACTAAAAGTTCTGAGACATTTTTTCCCCAAAAACTGTGCATGGATGCTGTCTATTGCCTCGCGATCTAAGTCATCTAACAAGTCGGTGTAAAACGAAGCCTAGTCACTGACATTACTGGCAAGGTCACACAGTGTGGCACTGACTTAGATGGACCGAGCCACGCTCGATACATCAGTTAGAGCATTGGGATCACTGATCTAGGAATCCACAAGTATGGGAACAGAGGTCTCAAGATTCTTCAGTCATTAGTCATCGAGTCACTAGTCTAATTGCACTTGCGTTAACCTGAATAGCACTTGAGTTAGCCCGAGTAGCACTCCAATTGCCTTAAATAGTTCTCTGGTTTGCCTGAATAGCACTTCAAGCCATAGGTTTGATTTTAGTTGCATGCACTACAGAGGGGTAGCTAGGGGGGTCCTGAGGTGCCCGTGACCCCCCGTCCTTTTGTAAGCCTTTTTCAAGCAAACAACCTACAAAAGGTGGCGAAAACGACATGACAATCTGGTGTGCACCATCCCTTTGACACAGTGTGACCCCCCTTTGAAGAATCCTGGTTACACCCTGACGCACTAGGAGCCAAGTTCTCCATTCCTTCCAGCCTAGATAACACTTCGGTTAACTAAAAAAGCACCTTCGTTGAGCCTGAATGGCATGGTAAAAAAGGCGGGGCACGGGGTACGGGGTACTGGGGTCGGGGTGACGGGTTGCCGTGTTTACCACAGACCCCGGCACCCCCTGTTTTCCACAGATTTCGGCACCCGACAGTCCAGCCCTAGCCCGGCTACCCAGCTACCGGCCGGCAACCCGACACCCCGACACCCCAACCCTGGTACCCCATGCCTCGTCTTTTCCATCATACCAGCCTGAATAGCATTATGGTTAGCCTGAATAGTATTTCGGTTAGTCTTAACAGCGCTCCGGTTAGCCTCGACAGTGTTCCGGTTTAGCTCAGTAGATAGCGCTCTGGTTAGCCCAGGTTGGCCGGCCTGTTTACAGTTAACTCCCACTAATGGTAATGGTAACACAGCATATGCTTGAAAGACTGGCATTAACTAATGACTCATGGTTCATAGACTCATTTGTCTCATTAGTACCTTGATCTCTTAGGAATAGAATTACTCTGAAAAATTTCCTTCTGCAACCACAGCTTTGCTCTCTTCATATTTTCAAATTACACTTCTTTTTGGAGAGAAAACCTACGTGAGAACCAGTATTCCTCTCTAGCCCGATCTTCTCTCTTACATGAAACAAGGACAGATAACGTGAAGAAATTCATAAAGGTGGACCGAACGTATGTTCCGTGCAGTTTTTAATAGTATTATACATTGAACTCACTATCTCTTTTCTGATTGGCCGAAAGCTTACAGTGAACAAATCAGCGCCTGTGACGTCATCTAGCTGCAGATTATACAATAATCATGTCAAGGACACTCAAGGTTCTCATGATTTCTAAGGATAATCGTGTCAAGTTCGCACGCTTTGTGTTGCTTGCCGTCAGTGAAGAAGCAAAAGCATGACTTCCATTTTTTTCGTTCAATGTCAGGATCCTGTCAATGTATAATAAAACAATTATTAGATTTCGGCTGAAAATCCTTCCCACAAAAACCTCATCCAATAATTGTTTATAATCCAGTCGGTTGTTTGCTCGTATCTGATTATTTTCTGAACTGAAAATTCTGGAAAATTAACGGAAATTGCCGAATACTTCCGAAGATTTCTAATAAAAATCCGAAGATTATGGTGATCAGAACTCAAAATGATCTAGATTTCCATTTTCCGATCAGAAAACAGTGCGACCGTTTGAAACTGCGCTTTTTAAGAAAACGCACACGTTTTCCCGCCAAAATGCAGGTAGGCTCCTGGTTGAACCTGCGGTAGCTTCATATCAAGTTACGCTGCATGTCATGTCACGCAAGGATCACGTGCTAAACCTGGTCACGTTTCCTTTCTGGCTTCTTCTGGCTTCTTTACTGTACTGGCACTGGGTCTATATTTTCATTTAGGATAAACGAGTGCATTTTTACTCCAGGAAATAGGCTTGTTTCACACGCCTGAAATCACGACATAAAAGAATACAAACACCAGGAAATAAACTTAACGCGCGAGGACAGCACGCGAGCATCACAGTCTCGCGCGATCTCTCTGAGTTTTCTTCTACTCTAAAATAAACTTCTTTCATTTTCATTTCGCAGAGTAATCTTAGTTTCCATAGTCATGTACGAAAATGACACGATTTGTTGAAAGCTCCAAAGCCAGAATCAGAAGGCTTCCGATGCTTACCGTACCCTTCCTCTGAAAAGCATGGTACTAAAAACCAAGCCCTTAAACTCAGTTTCTTAACAAAAATGTGTTTTCTTGATGGCAAAATCCAGTTAAGTCATGATTTGCATGAATTGCGTGACAACCATTTTCATGAAGTCAAATTTAGTTTGACGTGGGATTCAGTCCATATTTAATATTCTACGAGCGCGCGTTGGATATGAGATGGTAGGCTAATTTAGCAATAGGACGGGAACGTCAGATGACGACTGCAGGGCGCGCGGAATAACCTGGATTCTGTTCTAATTTGACCCTATTTGGGTATTTGTACTGCGCGCGCCGTCGTCAAGTGACGTTCCCGTTCTCTTGCTAAATCAGCCTATTAGATAGCCAACGAGGCGCTTGGCTATAACCATCTCGTATCCAACAAGCGCGAGTGGAATAATTGTTTTATTACACACTCCCCCAAAACATCGAACAGTAAACTGAAATAAAAATAAAAACGTTCCAAAAATTGTGCGTACGCTTGCCATATTTGTAGAGCATGGTATAATTGCTCGTTTTCCCTGAT
The DNA here is from genome assembly GCF_964199315.1 of Orbicella franksi. Classification (NCBI taxonomy): domain Eukaryota; kingdom Metazoa; phylum Cnidaria; class Anthozoa; order Scleractinia; family Merulinidae; genus Orbicella; species Orbicella franksi. The sequence goes on from NC_138156.1 coordinate 21,611,000, forward strand.
GGCTAAGCCAATGAAAACTCTTCAACTGCATTATCCAATGATTCAGTTTTTGATAATCCTCGTTATAAATTTCTTTTTCTATTTCTCCTTACTCGATTGGGGGTCTCTAGCATAGTATGTTTCGGGATTTTGTTGTTGTTGTTTGTTTGGTTGGTTTTAGGGATTTCAGTCATTATCTATAGTCCTAGAGGTTTCGTTTAAATTTGACATAAAATTTTATCACTGAGCCTATGAGCATGACCTGTGGATAGTCCTACATTCTTTGTTCACCAAAATGTAATTACTTGTACATCTACTGACACGTTGGTCATTTCTAGATTGTCCTAAATTGTCCACGTCTAAAAGGCTCGAGAGAGGCTGTAGTCCTGGTAGTTTCATGAGCCAGGCTTCGAAACAAAGTTTACGTAGAAGTTAATGAATTAAACCAATCAGAGCTCAGGGAAAACGCGCGTCACTTATGTTGCCTACCCGTGGTTAGCGCGGGAAAAATACATGAGAAAAATCACGTGGTTGTGATTTAACACCTGATTGGCAAATTAACTTAACTGGCCGACAAGAATAAAACGTATGTCTTATTAAACTTTGCTTTTGCATTTCTTCGAGGAGCCTTAGAGGAATTTCAATATTGAGAATTTTTTCGCCTTTAGGACGAGAACAAGGATACGACGATATTGGTCTTACAAAAGATCACATAAAGCCGCCAGTCTCTTGTGCCTATTAAAGCTCTCTTACAGAAACCTCAAGGCGGACATCGGATAAACCTCAAGCCCTCATATCTACCGCAATTTCTCGTTTCGGTAAATAATCTTCCGGCCTCATGTTTATGCATTGGTTAACGAGCTCCTGAAAGGACAGAGAGCCTCTGTAGTAGTTTTGAAATTCATTCATTATGTTTCCCCGCTCTACATTGATCAACGTCAGTGCTTGACTGCTGAAAGCCGTGCCGCCATGTTGAATACGCAGTTATGCGTTTGTCCTTGAGATGGGCAGCTAGAATGAGGCTTCAATACTCAGAAAAGATCATTTTAACTGAGGGGCTCATTAAAGCTGTCTTGAGAGCTTAGTGGCAATACTTCGGGGCCCCACGCAGATCAGAGAGGTGACGAGCTCCATCACGCATGAACCCGTCTTACCCTACCCTGGCCGCGCTTTAAAATGTCGCCTTGCTAAAAGTACAAGCTTAATTACAGGAGGTACATTTTGTAAACTTTGTGAAAGGATGAAGAAACGTTTACTGAAACAATGACAAAAAATACCTTATTCCAAATAAATCTTACCCTTTAAATCGGATTTTTTTAAAGAAGTTCCATTGTGATCATGATTGGGAATCGAGGAAATGCGCGCGGTATTGACTGATAGATTCTGAACAGTCTGGATTCTGAAGATAGAACATTTTGATACAATTATTACATTGTAAACGTAACGCAATTTGAAATGTTTGAAAAGGAGTGTAAAAGTTACTGTCTAAAGTGCAAGGAATAAAAATCCATTTAAAAATATCACAAACGTGCCTCAAAACACATTAATGCATACCTGCCGGTCTATTGCGTGTTCAAGTGTCCATAGTCTTCATCTAGAGAACTTATCTTTAGCGGGCGGACTCAAACGGGATCCGATTTACTGAGACTTCCAATAATCCCTCTTTATAATGTAAGACAATTCTTGACTTTTCAAGCTACAATTGTAGGCTTCATTCTACATGTCAAAAATCTCAGGGGAAAAACATGCCCCTATCTCTCTGTTAAAAGTATCATATCATGTTATGTTATGATAAAGCAACCGTCACGCTGTAGTGCTAATTCAGGTCATTCAGGCGTTATATGATTCCTTTCGACGAAGCTTTCCCAATCTAGTTTTAATACCAATCTTGTTCCATCTTGGTTTATTATTAATTAATTGCAAAAAAATTCTCGAGATATCGTGACATGGTTCTAAAAGCTGATAAGAAATGAAAAGCTCATTTAAAATAGCAAAGCAAAAAAAATCATAGACGGCAGTCAGACCCGATGTCCTCTCTCAGGTCCTGTTTTGGAGTGGAATTAATGCATGTCACGTAGTGAAGTAGGGTCGACCATATCTATTATTTTAATCTCTCCTGATTTGCCTTTGATTCCAACGGGAAGCAAGATTGTTTATCAAAACAGATCATGTATAAAGTGGCATTTGTTCGCTTCATTAGCTGATAATGTGCACCTCGGATCTTTTTCAGACGAACACAGCTAAATTCTACAACCGCCAGACATGAAATTATTGCGTCAATTCGCAAACACCTTAGCGATTCAATAAGTGTTGTTTTGGCTTTTATTTCAACTTCCGGTGTTTTCGTTACACCGGAAATACATCTGATTCGCACCCACTTTCCCTACCCACGATGCATTACGCTCTTTTGTCAGCCATCTTGCTTTTCTTCATATTCTCAAAACAACTACAATTAGCTTGTATCACCTCGTTTCCCAGCGGGTTCTTTTGATAATAATTTACACTGGAATCTTCCTCAGTTGTGATACATCAACAACAAGGAGAAACAGGGTAACGAAAGGGCATAATTTCAAGTGAAGGACCTGCCTGCGTTGTCTTGTATGTGTTACACACTAGTCAGTATCAACGAAGGAAAACGGAAATAAGCAACAAAGTTCCTACAGAGTCCCGACAAGTAAATGTCTACCAGCGAGACTTGGCCAGAAGTCACGCTCTGTTGTGGCTGTTGATGCGCTCTTGTTGTTTACAAAATGGCAGGGAATCGCGTTGACTATTAAAGAACTAAAAATGTCCCGGAATTCTAGCAAGAGAAATAGCTCTAATCGTGGGTCTACGGGCTCCGACATTGCTCGATCCACTTTAAAAGTTTTCCTCTCAAATGGCGACTCTAGATCTGTCAAATGCGGCGAAGCAACGGATGTTAAGGTGGGTTCATTTTTTTTACTATTTACCTCGTCTTGTCGTGGCAATATTTTCCTCCAATTTATGAAGAGATTTTACCATTTAATCGCTCGAAAACTCTCCAGGAATTTTTGGTGGGGTTTGGAAATTCAATTGGAACCCGGTGAGAGATTGGCGAACCATACATTATGATCTCAGCGGCTATTTTTTTCCAATTAATTTTTATTCCACGTTAACTTTTCTTGGAATATTTTCCAGGTTTTTCTCATGCTTCTTGGCGATATAGATATATTTCTTTGCCAAGAATGTGGTACAGTTGTTCTGTTGGTGTGTGATATTTCCGATCGATATCTGCTTGAAAGTGGTGATGTGGAGTTAGGACATAAGGAGTAGTTATTAACTTATTTGGCCCCATCTCAAGTTAAAACCACCATTTGGAGTTTCAGTCACTTACCTGTACTTTTCTTTTTGATTTTCTGTTACGTAGTCATGTGAAGTTAAGACCGACAATTAAACCAGAGATTCCAAAAATTGGAAATGTTTCGAGTTAAAACTTAACATCGAAGCAAAGCGTGTAGAAGATTTATTTCGGTTTCAACAAACCTAAAACATCGGCCAAATTTTACAGTTTCAGTGATTTATTAATGTCGAGGTTTAAATTACGTTAAGCTTACACTGTTTTTGTTCGCGAGTTGTAGCAATAAATAATATTGTTTGGCATTCACACGAGTAATTAGCAATATTGCTGAAAATAACCTTTTTCCTGAAATGCCTTGAGTACCTACTACTTTCTTTGATCTAGTGTTTCATGCTCTTCGATTTAAGTAGTATTTATCAGCATGTCTCATAGTGCAAAAAATGTTTCATTTGATTCAGATGCAAATGATTTAATTAGCATGTTTGGCAATTAGTTGATCACTTTCTTTTGATCTACTAATGAGAGTCCTTTTAATTACATTTGTAATTAAAAACCTGTGTTTACTGTCCCATGAAAAATAATCCTTGAAATTCCAAATACCAAGCAGCAGATCTGATCATTGCAAGATTTGCCACCAAAGGAAGTAGCAGGACCAACTCAGCAAGAAATATTTGCTGCTTGCTCCTGTTTCTTAATGGCTTCTGTCAGTGAAATATTAATTTGTCAATGGATAATTGAGTTATTGGTCTTGGATGCACAAGTTGCATGTAGAGTATATTACTGAGATAAATTCAACATATCCCTATTATGAATGCAGATGCAAATTACTAAAATGAAACAATCTGTTCTTTTATGTCATTAGTCTATGTACTCGTAAGAATAAGATCAAAGCCCAGAACATGTCTCGTGGGGAAGAAAGTAAATCTTTCGTCACATTTTCTAGATTTTGGCAAGAACCATCTGCTGATAATTAAGAATTAAGATAGTGAAAGAGTTTGCTACAAGCTCAACATATTTGTTTAGAGTGATAAATCATGTTCTTTAGGGAAAGGAACTGACATGTAGTTCATACAGTACCACTCAGGAACATTTGAGATGGGTAGCAGTGCCATGAACTGTCAGTGACTGGGATCCTGTCGAGGCTTAGGGAGGGCAGGGGAGGGTAGGCAGGGATGTCACTAAGGGCTGGTTGCTGGCTTAGTGCATCGGCTGAAAGAGAACTTAAATCCAGCTATAATTTCACACAAAAATGAACGCTTTTGGTAAACTTTGCAGCTGCTGTACAGACCTAGTGTTTTTTTAGTTACAACCCTTGGTAGTAATGTTTCCTTTACATGTACTCTGTGTACTGCATGCTATAGAACCTGGGGTGCATGTACACATCCTACCATTGTTGAGGGGCTAAGCCATTTTCCTGGTGGAAACAGGATTAAACGAAGTTTGTAAATTTGTTGCATTTTACAGGGAATTGTTCATTTGGTGATTGGCAGTCTTGGTGCTGATCCAATAACCACTGGAGACTACTATGGAATTAAACTGGAGCATGTCAACACAAATGAATCATTCTGGCTCAACAGCAAGGTTACAATGGGTGAGGTACGAGGAAAACATGAGGCTCTTTACCCTGCAGATGAGTGGAAGTAAGTAGAAAACATTTGTTGTTAATATGCAACTTAGTCATTTGACTGCATAAGGTGAAGAGAACACGCAAAATCTGGGGCAGTTTCAAGCTCTAGTGCTCTATCTTGGAACTTCATATAAATGCAATTGAACCTCTTTAATATGGACACCTAAGGGTGTCTACTATAAAGGTGCCCATCTTATCAAGGGACAACTTAACAATGTTGGTTTAAACATTTTCAAGCCACAACCATGAACAAATTGTGTTCAAAAATGTTCAAAAACTTGAAATGATAACCGTAATACCCACAGAATATGTGTAACGGGGCGGATGCTGACATCAATCGATCTTTGAATTTATTACCAGCGCCGCATCGGAGAAATGTTTTATAAATAACAGAACCTCCAAGCATCTATCGTTCTCAATTGGTTTATTGGACTTGAAAGCTCGTAAAAACTGAAATACAATGAGCAGAATAAAGCTATTACTATAAATCTATGCTAATCTAAATGTTCTTAACTCGAGCACGCGCGGCGTGCATATACATAAGTCTAAACAAAACAAATATCCTTAAGCGTAACAAATCTGCCTTCGATTAAGTGGTATACATTTCGGGGTCTAAATTAAAGACAAACTACATAACATACCTCTTTCCCCGTCTTATTACAATGGTATCTTCGACGATCCTTCGATCAATGTTCTTCTACATGTGCTTGTAACTTACACGTGTCCGAATGAAAGGTAATGCCGACAACTAGTCGATATGTCACACAAAACAAAGAGATATTGACGGTCACGTAATCACAACAATAAACAGTATTCGTTACAATAAGTGTCCGCATCCCCATTACCCCTTTAAATGTTGGAAAATGGTAAACTGCAAACATGTGTTAGATGAAAGTGTTTTGTCGACATTCTACAGGGGTGAAGAGGGGCAAAATGTATATAGAATGAATTTTTCCAACCCTTGTGACCAAGGTTGCAGTTTGATTTTTTCCCCTTTGTTTTTTGATTATCATTATGATAATGAATATGAGACTATGAAAAAGTGAAAATCAGAATGGTTAAAGAAATTTTGAAGCAAAGGCAAGTTCAAACCACATCATCTATATTCCCGATGTTACAATATAAATGAATCTTTTTATAATTCACTGGCAACCTTGTCTTGATTGGTCTAATGTTATACACTTTACTGAAAAGATGCACAAAGCTACATGTAAAATATGTGAGAGTCCTAGTGGTGTAACAGATAGCACAATGCGTTCCAGTCAAATTGAATTTCTTGGTCGAGTCACTTTACTCTCACAATGCTTCTATATACCTAGAAATAACAATGGGTGTCAGTGCACTGTTCACCTCACAAAATGGTAGTACCAGTAGGTAACCTGTCATGTAGAATTTCTTCAAGGGAACCTGTAGCCATAAAGTGCAGACACACAGTGGGTCGTGTCTTGGGGACATGTTGCAGTGGCATGCTCACCGACAGTGCTGTCATGATGGGACAGTGCATCGCTGCAAACATTTGCCCTTGCAATATGTCCCATGAAGTTCAACAAGTTGAACTCTGTGTAGCAAATTACAGAGACAAAATTTGTGTATTGTATAAGTTCTAAAAGTATCAACATGCATGCAGACATAAGGTAATGTCCCCCACTAATGTTTTCTTGGGCATGTGCATCTACACATTTTGATTTTGTTCCTGCTACATGTCCCGTGGAGTGTTTTTCCATTGTGATATGTCCCGCAATATCTCCTTGTGGCATGTGTCTGTAGCATGTTCTGTCATGTTTCAGCATTACATGTATACTGCACTTCCTGATGTGTCAATCTTTATAAATCGGGAAAACAGTTCTGGACACGTCCTGACCGCAGACTTTACCTAACCTTATCCTTTTGTACATACATGTACTTTGTTTTCAGTTTCAAATTTTTATGCACTAGTAGTAATAATTGCTCTCTTTGTACTTCCTCATTCAGGTACCAACTAAGAGTGAGGTACTTCCCAAAGGATTTGAAAGAGCTCTACACTAGAGATAAAGTTACTTTCTTTTATTTATTTGATCAGGTAAAGGAAAGTCTCATTATTTATAAATTATGTCTGGTACTGTGACTTTAGAAATGGAATGTTGTTGCTGTCAGTTAATAAACTGATATGTCAGTCTTTTCCAGCTGAAGTTTTTGATTGCCAGAATAAACATATTTTCTTATATTTGTTGGCACTTTGAGATAGTTTTAACACACAAAAAGCTATTTGTCAGCCAGACAATAAAAACAATATCCTCTAGCTGATAATTTTCTCCATTCTCATCACTAATTAATGTACTGTTATTGGAAAGAAAAATAAGTTTTAATTACTGATTGTTGTTAAAATTGATTCCCTGTGAGCAGTTGGTTTCTCCTATGCTAAACAAGTGAGAACTGATTGCAGGGTATAAAATTGAATGATTAGTTTATTAATTTCAGTTTATGTTATCCAGGGGTTGAATGAAATTACTTTCTACACTAATAATGCTAAAAGCTTCATGTAATTGGATTGTTTCTTTAGGTGAAGAATGACTACCTTCAACACAACAGTGAAAAAGCTGATGAGGATACTGCCTTCAGACTTGGGGTTTTGGAAATGAGGTGAAGAGAAATTTAATACAGTTAAACCTTCCATAAGCAACCATCCAAAATGTCAAGCCTAGGTGGTTGCTTATGGGAGGGGGTCGCTTACGAGAGCTTAGACCATATTAGGTCAAACTTTTGCCTCATTAGCATTATGGTAACTGCAGGGACTTTACCCATGTTTTAAATGTTTTATTCATGGGAAAAGTTGATTTTGAGATAGACTTGGTAATTCCCATTGAGAAATTAAGGTCTCTCGTACTACCCAGGAATGCGATAATGTTACAATGCCTTATTATCCAATTTCCACTCTATTATCCGTCAAGTGGTCATTTACGGAGGTTAAAAACAAAAGAAAATTTCAAACTTTTGGTTCTAAAAGTGGTCGCAGTCGCTTACGAGAGGTGGTCACTTACAAGAGGTTCCAAATATAGTGATTTGACTCAGAAACTTTTGGTATTTTGGTGTTCGCTTATGACAGTTGGTCGCAACCAGAGGTTCAACTGTATTTAATGAGAATTATGGTTTTATTATAAAGTTTTATTATTATGTGGGAAGCGCAGTGGCCTCGTGGTTTGTGCGCTTCTCTCTGAATTGAGCAGTCCAGGTTTGAGCCCTGGCTGGGGACATTGTGTGTATTCTTGGACAAGACACTTTACTTCCACAGTGCTTGGCTTGTATTTATCATTTTGCTGGTAAAACAATGTGCACTCATTATTACCGATTGTTATTTTTTGATGTTTTCTAGGAGGTATTTCAAGGATATGCCTCAAATCGCACTTGATAAGAAGTCAAACTTTGAGTACATTGAGTAAGTATTGTCCTTTATTAAAATAATAATTGGGTTCTTTCTTTTCCTGTGGTTGTGTGGACAATTAGTGTAATGGTTATGTCGATGACAGTGCTGAGGCAATAGACTGATTTCGATATATAAAAATTCAGCTTTGCAACAAGGCTTAGAGGACACAACAAAAGAAACTGAATGACCATGTTTATTCATTTCTTTTGTTTGTGTCCTCTAGGCTTAACTATCAAGCTGAATTTTAAGATATCAAATGTGGCCAGCTGAACTACATGTACTTAAACAGTCTAAGCTGGACATTTTACATTCCTTTCTCTGGTGACCATTTTGTAGGTCAGTGTGAGACAAGTGTTACCTACATGTATCATGGTAATGAGGTTCATCTACATCAATCTGATCAATTTTTTTGTGTGACTTGGATTGCAGGAAAGAAGTTGGCATGACCAAATTTATACCAAAGGCTGTCTTGGAAAATATGAAGGTGAGATTTAGTTATGTCTTACATGTAACTGATCTGAGGAGATACATGTACCTTTGTGTTGCCTAGCAAGGTAAAATTATAATGCTCAAAAACTAAACTATATAATATATTTGTTCATGTCATTCGATATACCGGTTTATTATATAGACACAAGTGTTTTAATGGAAAATACACCACTTGTAAAATTCATACGAAATTACATCCGGGACTCGAGTGGCGTATTTTCCACATCCTCACTAGTGAAGATATCAATGATTTCACTGATATCAAGTTTGTCTCTTAAATTGTTCCTAAATTCGTTGGTGTATCAATGAAACATCTTTGGGTCTTCTTTGAAAGTCTTCGGCACTCTTTCGTAATCTTCAGAAATCTTTGGTAATGTTTGCTGTGCTCACTCATGAGACATGTTCTTCCCACTCGAACATAAAATTCATATCTTCTCACCACCGTGTAAGATCCTCTCTCTATATATACAATCTACTTGCTAACTTCACTCACTCCTCCAATTACATGACGAATTCATAAGAACCACATTTTCCCAGCTGGCACTTTGAATGGTTGTTAAATTATGGCTTTCAAAAGCCAATCAGAATGCAATGATGGCCTTGATTGCTACAGGTGTCTGAGCTGTGAAGCCCTGAACTAGGTAATGTTATCACAAAGTACTAAAAATGTGTTTCTGGTGTTAGGACTCTAGTGGCAGATGCCTTCTTATAGAATCCTGCTTTACTTAATACTAATAAATATTAACATTTCTTTTTCTTCATTTTAGTCCAAGCATTTACGGAAAACAATTCACGCGTATTTCAAGCAATATGCATCCTTGAGTGAGGTGGAATGCTGTTATACCTTTTTCGAAATTCTTTCCAAACTTCACCGGTTTGAACTGGAGTCATTCAGGTGCTCTCTTGGGGTAAGTGAATACACTTCATTCTGCTTCAGGTAAGAATCAAGTATCAAAATGGTATTTCAGCAACAATTTCCTATTAAGCAGCTACCCCTATTGGGCAGCCAGTAATCAAAGTCCCAATGAGGGCTTCTCTATTGTTTTACCTCTATTAAAAGGCCAGCCCACTTTAAGCGACCACTATCCATTTCTCCAGGGGTGGCTGTTTAATAGGGGTTGAACTGTAATTTAATAGTTACACAGTGGCAGCCAGAGGTACTTTCATTAGCTGATGTGTAATCCCTCTCTTTCATAAATGTAAAAAAAGCCACAAGAAAATCATGAAATGTGTGCTATATGAGAACTCATCACCTTGGGTTGTGATTTAGTGATTCTCAAATGAAGTTGACAAGTATGAAATTCAAGCAGTGTGTTAGAAAATAAACCTCTTGTTTTGTGTTGTTAATAGGCAAAAATCCTGTAATGTATAAGTGGTGGTTCTCTAAAACTTACCTGTATGTTTGAGTTATTCAATAATTCTTTTTCTCCAGACTGGGTGGACAATTGCTGTGGATGTGGTTATTGGACCAAAAGATGGAATCAGTTACAGAGCTGAGCGTGGATCACTTGTGAGTACATGTCCTTAGAAAGGGTTCTCATTAATTTAGGGAGTAGATGCCTTGCGTGACGGAGTAGATGGTTGACACCATGATTTTGAGTGCTGAAGGCACGAGCCTCTAGGGGGGTCTGGGGGCATGCTCTTCCAGAAAATTTTGAAATCGAGAGGCTCTGAAATACTATTTCAACATTCTCTGGGATATATCTCCTCAAAAATAGCAACTTTTGGAAAAGGCCAAAACGCCAAGAATTTTAAGGGACAGAACAGGACGTGTGCTTTTACTTTCAATGGGTAGTGTTTCCATTGGAATTGATGCTGTACAAATGTAGATGTGCTTGGCATGATACAATCCACACTGGTATTGATCGATGACTCCACTACTGACTGTTCACCTCAACTACTGATTCTTCGGACACTTCCATGGCTTTTTTCTTTTTTAGAAATCCTATCATTGTTGTTTGCTGCATCGGTCTTTTTGTTGGGCATGAGTCGGCCATTTTCAATGTTTGCAGCACACATAACGAATGAATCAACTCTGTACATAATCGAGATGCATGCTGGGTTTGGTTTGTGATTGCGGGCGCATGTATGCAAGGCAATATGGCGGTTTGTTGGCGGGGTAAACACGAACCAGCTAGGGATGGAAACAGACCTTAACCAGCAAGAAAATGTAAAGGCTAATTTTATTGTGCAATGCAAAAATGGCTTAGAAAGACGTTGTCCCTTTTGACGGCAGACATTTTTATTTCTTTTCATTACTCTTTACAACTTTAACGCAGATTATCTCACAAAAAGTAGCCGGTTCTTGAGCTGGCGGCCGGCACTTAATGACAACCCTGGTAGAGCAGCTTTCAGTTGAATGCCACAAAACCAAAACCAAAACCAAAACCAAAGTAATCACTCTGGCCAACTACCAAGGACAGAAACAAATCAATGAACCAGTCAAAACTCTAAGTAAATACATGTAGCAGACATGTGGTGGGGAAATGTGTCTGCAAGTGGATTACAATTGGTTTTGGTTTTACCTTTAATTGGATGAAAAAGTGTTTCATGTAGCCTAATAGTGTAAAACCAATTACTTTTCAAGACTCAAGTAAAAACCACTCAATACCTGTAAATAAAAACTGAAAGCGTGTGTCATATGTCATTCTTGTTTTGCAGATTACTCACATGGCTGATTTCCATCAAATAACTTCCATTTCAATCACAAGAATACCACTCATCACGGCTTCTCCCCAGACTGATAAACAAAAAGCTACTGTCAGTTTGAAAGTGCTGGGAGCTTCTGAGGTTTGTTAAATTACCTGTTAGCAGGACACAAAGAAAACAAATTTTTTGAGCTTGTCCTTCAGACAAGCTCTAACTATGATGTACTAGCCTGAAAACCTCAAAAAGTTCTCATCTGACAGTTTTTCTGTAATTCCAATTTCGTCAAAAATCTTCCCAAAAAAAAAAAATTCACTTACCCTATGGACAAGTGACGGACAGCATCCACTTGCCCAACTGGAAAATCCCCTTGCCCAGGGTATTTGACAGGACTTTCTTTGCCCACTGGTCAGTAGTTTTACATAATGTAAAGAAACAGCAGTTCACTGACTTGTGTTTTTGTTTCATTTTTTTTTTATTGCAGCCTCTTGTGTTCACAACTTTTTCACTAGCCAAGGCTGAAGAAATGGCTGATTTGATTGACGGATACTGCATGCTCTTCAGTGGAAACAAACATTCATTGGTTTTCAAGAAACTAGGTAGGGCAGAGTCTTGTGACTGTACAGCTTTCGTCATTAACAGGGCAGGAAAAAAAATGAAATCTACTTGCCCAGCAGGCCAGTAAATTTCAGTTTTCGTTTGCCTCCATTTTTTACTTGTCCAAAGAACAAAATTTGTTTGCTGCGGGCAATCAGACCAGTTTTCTTCCCTTCCCTTATTTCAATCCTGGGTTGACGATTTTCTGTTTTTCTCATCACCTGGTTTGCTTGACTTTGTATTGATGTTGGAAGAGACTTTTGATGATAATTAATCTTGGCTAATCATTGTTTTGCAGATGTTGAAAGGTCACTCCCTTCAATCCCAATTCCACCTTCTCCACCAACTGAGCTCAAAAACAGGTAACTACAGTGTACAGTTTACATGATGACTACCACTTAAAATTTAGTTTTTACAATAACTTCAAATGAACATCAAATCAACACCTATTTAATATATTAAATTTTGTTTCTCTTTTTCAGCCCTCCAATTTTTTCACCTACACTAAAACAGAATACCTCTACTCTGGGAAATGGTTTTAGGGAGAAGAAAAACTCTGTCAGCTCTCCAGTACAGAGAAAAAATGGAGGTACATACAATCAGTTTATTATTAGTAGTCTTCCATACCAATGTTATTCAAAACCAAGGTGAAAGTCTGTTTCTCATTTTTTGCTTCTCTTGTCTTGAATCGTGACTTGAAGTTCTTCAGTATTGAGTTTTGATTCTTGAACTGGAAATTTCATGGTAATGAATGGGTGATGTGCATTTTTTATCAATATTTTATTCCCAGAAGAAACCACCTTGTTTTTTTTTTTTTTTTGTCATACTTCAACCGTAAAATGGAAATATATTAATGTTATTTTTTCCCACAGAGTGCCACTTGCTTTATTATTGTTGTTTACTCTAATTTATTGTTCACCAACTTTCTATTTGCCACTGTTTATTGATGTGAAAATGCACTAAATATGTTTATTAATATTTTGAAAACATGCAAAAGTGAGAACTATCTGAATGATATGAAGTAAAGAGTTTTTACATGATTTTGCAGTTGTCTCTCATTTTATATTTCTTTTCCGATATTGCAGAGTTTGATGATTATGCAGAAATCGTTGATGATGATCCAGATTATGCACATCCTATGGCAGGTAGGCTGATGAACTTGGTCAAAACTGCTTTGCTGCAGTGTTATGAAAATCAAACTTGATAGACACCATATCAATCTGTGACACATTAATAAAATTAACTCTTATCACAGGAACCATTACTTTGAATTTCAACAAGCACAAATTACATTGTAGTTTAAAGTTCAAAATAAATGAAATTAAATCTTATTAATTAACAACTCAGAAAGAAAACAAGTGTTAAATTTACATGTGTAATTCAAGTGCTCTTTGATTTAAAACCTCTTTTATTGAGTAGTATTTAGCAGTATTTGTTTGAATGTGCAGTATTTAAGCAATGGAGTACTTTTCCATGGTTACATGTACATACCCTCATCTAAACACGAGAGGTTCAGACAATTCAAGACAGTTATGCAAACCCGAGATGCAGTCGAGGGTTTGCATAATTGTCAAGAATTTTCCTGAATCCCCAACTGTTAAGTTGAGGCTATGTAGACACAGAAAAAGGCTATTGCTTTTATAAAATATATATTTTATAAAATGTTGTCAAAAATATGTGCAAATCTAAAGCATCACAACTGTATTTACATACTCTCATGAATCTAATCACACTTATCGACCAATGAGAGTGCGCATGCTATCTCACATATTTCATAAAGTGTTATGAGTTGTGGTTCTTTTTGGCAAGCTAGCAGGGAAGTACAAACTGATTAAAAATTGCAAATTTAAGTATATATCAATACTATGCAATACTATCAATACTATAGAAACTGGTTTTCATAAATGGGCAAAACTTTTTAAACTGAGCTACTTTCCTCTAGATGGGCAAACCAGGTGGGCAAAATCATCCTCATAACCAGTCAATTTGTCAGGTGCCCAACCCTTAATGAAACCCCAAGGTATCTGTAAAAGGGGACTAATTATTAAACTAAAGTATGTGATTATACATCACAACGTTATTAACAGGATTAAACTCAAGATGCTATGAACATCCTAACATGCATTAGTGAGCGGAAATTAAAGTTAATTTTATAATATTATGATTACGCATTATATGCATGTATTGACAAGTCCATAACCTCATAACCTTGTCCTGGTACCTGTCCAGTAACATGCTATAAACTGAAATAAAATGGATAAATTTTAAGGATATTGCATCAAATGTTTATAACCACTCTAACTTACAGTATTGGCTGCTGCACGGGTAGCGGTTACTTTGTCCAGTGGAACAGCTCTTGTTATTAACAGAAGACCAGGTAAAATGCCAGCACAGGTTTTAAACCTTAAAATATAACTTGTTCATAATTCATGCAACATGCACATGAATAATGTTATTTCTTACCTGAAACAGTGTCTAACTAATGGTGAGTTTACCAGATGTTTTGAAATGAAGATAAATATTAATGTACTAGAAAGCCTTTTTATCTAAGAAACAAATTTGGTGTTAGAATTAAAAAGTATTCTTTTATTAAACCAACCGTGTCATATTGTAAATGGTAACTACATTTTAGTTAAATTTTGCTTGTGTATGACTTCACAAACTTAATCGATAACAGATATCTAAGTTTTCCTAGAAATGCTACTGAATTTAAAGGGGCTAGTTCACGCTATTTTAGGTAATTTTGTTTAATTTTGTTAATTATGAGCTCTAAACGTCAAATTGGCAGAGCAAGAGTCTTTCATTTGCAAAATCACAGCCACATAACAACTGAGAATGATTTTCCAGCCGTGTAAATGACACTTTGATGTAAACTGATATAAATTTGAAAAAAGGTGGGCCGACGTTTTTCAAATTTACCCAAATACAACCCGTTTTGATCCTCTCCAGTTTTGTCCATCCATGTCCCTTCTTGGCTTTCCTGTGTTTTGTTTGAGATCTTCTATAGTTTTGAGCGGTTTTTGTGATATTTTAGTTAATTCTATGACCATTTGATCAGTGCTGAAATTGCCTAAAATTGCGAGACCTAGCCCCTTTAAATGGGCAGATAATTTGGATCTACAGTTCCTTATCATTGAAATTTAATAATAACCCTCCAATAATTGCATGCAAGACCAAAGTTTAGTATTTACAGCAAGTTATAAAAGCTGAGTGTTAACTAAGCAAAAATTTACTTAAAAATGGTCACATTTTCTGGTGAAAATAGACTATAATTTTAATTTATTGATTGCCAGCTAGTCTCCAATTGTTTAAAGATTGCAACCGTTGATAAAGATTGCAGACTGGCAATCAAAAGCTCTGTAATTTTAAACTATTGTAACCTAAGAACTTTTTTAAACGCGCCATAAACATGTGTTGCTAGGAAAAAACTATTGGCGTTAACAACATGGTGGTCTGCGTGATCAATTTTTTTTCCTAAATTTGCATTACATGGATAGCTTTCGATGTACATGTAAAAAAAATTGTGACTAAGGCTAAGGTGACTGTTCAAAATGCTAAATTCAAGTTAAAGACAAATATAAGGATACCGTTTGACAATGTGCTTGATTCCTTAGCTAAGGACTATGAGATTCCAAGAAACAAATTGCTTCTGGAGACAATAATTGGACAAGGACAATTTGGAGATGTTCATAGAGGAACTTACATCAGTCCGGTGAGTAGCCGGTGAAACCCCCCACCACCACCACCCCCCCCCCCTCCCATCACACTGCTATACTCTAACATTCTCACATTTAGAACAACAATTTTACTTCGTCATTGCCGACATCGCATCTTCACTTCCAGTGCCAGCCATTTTCCCATTCCTTTTTCCTTGCCATCACCAAAATACATATTTATTACAGAACTATAATTCATAGTCATAGTCATTATAAGTTTAATTTATCCTTTTGATGAAGGTTGTTTTGTTCTTCAACAGGATGATCCCAATCTTCAAGTGGCCATTAAATCTTGTAAAAACCCAGAGTCAAGAGAAAAATTTCTGGAAGAAGCATGTAAGTATTGTATGTCCCGGAAGAATCAATAGCAACACCTCAACGACAACATTCTTTATCTTGTTTCCCGTTTTGTATATTTTCTTTTAGTAAGTCAAAAACTTAAGCCTTATCTTGCATTCAGCTCCTGTTCAACCAATTTTATAAAAACAGCTAGCCAAAAGAAAACTAGCCTTTAGCTTGCCAGTCAGCTTGTTTGTTTACACAATGCAGTTATGTTACAGATGTACAATGTGACTGTATAGTATTACAGCTTCGTAAAATCACTAGACACAAACTGTGTAGTGTGGAATTTTAAGAAGTCTTATGAGAAAAGCACAGATTTGTCTGAATGCTTACGTGGCGATTGTAGCAGTGCATTTTTACTTGTAATTTGTTTTTCAGATACAATGAAACAGTTTGATCACCCTCACATTATAAAGCTCATTGGTGTGTGTACGGACGATGAGTTTTACATTGTAATGGAACTGGCTGCGTATGGAGAGGTAAGTACACTTCTCTTAAGAAGCTGAAAGAAAACCCTTCCAAAGTTCTGCTTTGTGTAACAATGTGTAAAATGGGTGGTCTGAAAGTGTACACTAGGCTTTAGGGACTTTTTGTAGTTCTTTATGAAGCTTAACTGTGATTTGGATACAATAAAACTAGTAGAAATCAACTATCACTACACCCCTGGATAGGATGTTATGTACTCACTCTCCCCTTCTCCAACCTCTGGCCAGCATTCTGACATTCTGGTTTCCCTAAAAGTCCACCGCTACCCATTTTATACCTAAGTGGAGAGAGCACTGTGTTCTCTTACCCGAGAACACATTATAGTAGCCTGTGTTACAGCAGCTGTCCCGGAAAGAAAAAATCCGATTTTTTTCAGGCTGACATTACAGGAACAATAGCTGGGTTGGCTTGTGTCACCCCTGAGGCCATGACAGCTCCTAGCAGGTAGACTGCGAACACCTCCTTTTTCCATTGTCTGTCAAGATGTCAGTAGCTTTTTGCACAGTTTGCCTTGCTTTGTTCGAGCGGGAACCATCCTAAACGACTTCTGCTGATAACTAATTTTCTCTGGTTGTTTTTAGATGAGATCGTACCTTCAAAAGAACAGACAATCGATAAACTTAGAGACACTTCTTAGTTACATTTTTCAACTTAGCACTGCCATGTCATATCTTGAAAGCAAGAACTTTGTACACAGGTAAGCCATACGTTGAATGATATAGCGTGTAGTAGTGCTATGTAGTTTTACATTGTCATTTGTTTTTTGACCTCACCCTATAGCGTTGCCAACATACGACAAGCGTTTTTCCCTCTAGCTTACGTGTTTATTAATCTTTTGTACTGTTTGACCTTTTTCTGTACAGGGACATCGCAGCTCGTAATGTATTGGTGTGTACACCCAAATGCGTCAAGTTAGCAGACTTTGGTCTTTCAAGATGGGTGGATGAACAGGCTTACTACAAAGGTAAGACTCCATTTTCTGAATTGTCACGTTCTCGAAATGGTAGTTCTCCTTACCAGCTGGTATACGTTTCTTCACACAATAGTTCTGAGAATTCCGCGGTATGACATTGCAAGATTGTGTAATGTCTAGTCTCCTATTATATGGGGTTGTGTTGTTATTGAATGCAAATTCCCACAAGAAGAGAAGCCTTTTGTGACTCTGCACTCATGTACACAATTCCATTCACAAGTGGCACTCGATTTATTGTTTCTTCTTCTCGTGTTTTAGCTTCAAAAGGTAAACTTCCGATCAAGTGGATGGCACCAGAGTCCATCAATTTCAGGAGATTTACAATCGCTAGCGACATTTGGATGTTTGGTGAGTTTAAACCGTTTTAATTTTCCCTACTGATGTAATTGTTAGAAAGAGTGGGGAAAGTCACGTGAGCCAAATAATAGCGCCTGATTGGTAAAGGAAACGACATCTTTTATTTGCCCTGATTGGTTAGAATCAGCTGCATGACGTTCGTGAACGATCAGTAGAACCATAGTTAGTATGGTAGAGCTCGACAAATTTAAAACCAAAGTCACAACAGGATTAAATGCTTCAGAAAGATTCCGATTACAGAGTCGTCCCTGTTGCTTGTGTACTACTCATCTCAAAGGCTATGAAAATAAGTGATGTAAAATTGTCGAAGTAACTCACACGAGTCTTGCGATCCTAGTAAGAAAGTGGCTCGAGTCACGCAATAGCATATTGTAATACAGTTAAGTAAATGACTCCAGCCACACAGGATTTGAAAATTTCATGCAACTCACCCAAAGATAACCTGCAAATCCTACCTGTGACCAAGTCGCATGGTTCATGAAAGACTATTAAATTGAGACCAGTAATTCACATGAGCTCAATTTGCCGCTTTGGATACGAGAAGACACCTGGACAAGTCTCATCTCGCAGTGGTTTGTGAGATCGTGGAAAGACGAGAGGTTACATTGTCTCCAGAAACGATCCCACAAGCGACTGCGAGATGAGAACGCCCCAGACGTTTTCTCGTTTCTAAAGTGACGAATGAAGAAACGTTCATTTATCTGTGACTTAATGTTTCAGGTGTGTGTATGTGGGAGATCCTCATGTATGGTATCAAACCCTTTCAAGGCGTCAAAAACAATGAAGTGATTGGCAAGATCGAGAATGGTGAACGCCTACCCCTCCCCCATCAGTGTCCCCCTGCCCTGTACCACATCATGTTTGAATGCTGGTCCTACGAGCCGTCCAAGAGACCGACCTTTCAGGATCTCAAGACTCGACTCAGGTACGTTGTTGTATATGTTATGTAAACTTTCCTACATCCTTGCTGATCCTGATCTATCTACAAGATTCAGGGAGACTCTCGCTTCTTTCAGAGGGTCGCCACTTTCGGAATTTATCTGCGGCCACAATTATTTGACGTTACTTTTCAACAGCAGCTTATTGGGACGTAAAACAGTTTCAAAAAGATTTTGCTTTTTCTACTTCAACCTTTACTTCCTGATGAGCTCGTGGCTTTTGTCGAGAACTGCTCTTATCAATCAATTATTGTAAGACTTCCCGTGTTCTGAACAGGTGTTTTGCCTCTCAGAATCATGGGAAATGTGTATAACAGTTCCCCTTCAAGTCAGAAATGGTTGATCGACATTTTGTTGTGTATTTTGATTTTTCATAACCCAACTCTCTCATTCTTTGTGTACAGTGTTATCGTCCAGGAAGAAAGATTTCAACAAGATGAAAAAGTCAGGAGAGAAACTCGAAGAATACAAGCTCTGTCCGTGGGTAAGTAAATACTGCCAGTGCTGACTTTGTCTCGATCATACTGTCATTAGCTCTTATTAACCGAGCAGGAGGTCTGTATGGGAGAATCTTGACCGAGGTCATGAGTACAGACCGAACGCAGTGACGTCTGTACACAGGACCGAGGTCAAGATTCTCCCCTACAGACCGACTAAGCTCGGTTAATAAGATGTTTATTATATGGTAAACAAGAACAATTTAATTCTTTTAATGTGCTTGCGAATAGCGATGAGCTGAACATAATTCTGCCAAAGTTTGCTCGTCCTTTTTACTTCTTTGCTCGTCAGGCTTTTTGGTTCTTTGATAAATAAATATTGTTGGAAGACAATAGTCAATATTTTTGCAACTTTTTCACCGCAAAACACTACCGGTCTAGATGGCGGTCTAGATGGGAAAATCTAGACCGCTTTCAATACCGATTTCAGCTAATCAAATTCGTAAATTCGGTAGTTCCCAGTCCTTGTGAAACATAGCCATATAATAATAGTTTTTATTGACGGTCGTTTTGAAATTACGCTGTTTGATTTTAAACGTGAAATTCGATCTATCGCTCAAGCCTTTCTGTATGGCATTGTGTGAATATGCCAGTTGATTTATATTTTGTTTGTATACACACTCGCTTTCAGACGTTTTGAATTCTTGAGAATATTCCATATTGTACTACTCGAAAATATTACCTGAGAACTATTTGACTTTTCTGATCGATCCAAATTAATTTTCCGAGAAGCAAGAAATCTACTTCTCTTTATGATGTCTTTGGTTAAATGCTATTTACTAATTTTGCCATACATTTTGTCTTTTGCTTTGCTTTTCAGGTGCCATACAAGACTCTGCTGCCCCTCCCAAGGTAAGGATTTTGCCACTTTCCTTTTCTTTCCTCTTAAACATACAATACAGCCCCTTTAAACGAACTAAGAATTTTCATGGATGCGATGTCTGAATTTCTGTGCTATTTACAGCCTTTAAGGCCTGGGATCCAGCCTTCCTTCGTCCAAATTCCCACGAGTGCGGCCCAGTCTACATTTGACAGCAGTAGAGGAGTAACAAGTCCTAGAGGTGGGTTGGTTCACTTTTTGTTTGCCACGTCATCCTATGGTGGCGCCAATTACAGAAAAATTTGGCTCTTTCTTTTTTTATCATTTTCGTTACCGTTAGTACTTCGGCTAAGTCTTTCTCATTCTCAACCATCTTTGCCTCTTGTTGGTTTGTAATCACCTTTATGGTGTTGGTCTGTTTAAAATTTACTTCGCTATGTAGTATGAAGAATTTTCGACAAACATGGCAACTTCTAGAAAATACCTCACACGTGAGATAGCAGAGCTTACCCATCACTACTGAAGGAGAACCTCAATGGAGTGCTTCTTAAATTTGACCTAACTCAGCCTTTCTATATTTTACTTACCAGGAGCAACCCTGCCTGGACAGTACCCTGGAAGCCCGACATCGCCCAGATCCCCTCGCTCGCCCTATTCTTCCATCTCCCCCTCGCGCACGCTTCCTAGGAACTTCAAGTCGTACCACGAGGCCAGCGGTGTTCACACGTTGCTGGAGCAACCGTCTCGGTATTCTATTAGTGGTAGTCAGACTCTTCCAAAAAATTATAAAGCGATCAGTCCGGCAACGAGTCCTGTGGGAAGTCCGACAAAAACACTGGAACCTGCTATTGACCTACCGGTGAGTTAAATTCCAGGAATTATGCTGTGATTTTGAGATAGAGTGGCAAGTAATGTTCAAGAGTTAGTATCGCCCCTTCTTCTTCGGCTATTTTACTTGTTAACTCGCTAATTCACGCGTTCCATCGCAATCTAAACCTAAAATCAGGCCTCGATTTTAAAATTCCAGCATAAAGATGTGGGAATGAGGAAAAAAACATCAGGCATCAGATGGAAATGAATTATCTCCGCATCAAACCAACTTCTTCCTTCTTCATTTAGCGACTTACTCTCTTGGATTCATTAGTCTTAATTACACCTCTGATTGATGAAAACAAAAACAGACTGACAGAAAGACAGACAGACAGACAGACAGACAGACAGACAGACAGACAGACAAACAAACGGAAGACAAACAGACAGAAGGGTAGAATGACAATCAACGGGGTCTCTTTTAACCCTTCCTTCTGTTCAAACTGAGTGTTTGGGAAGACTATCTCTTCACTTTGGCATTTCTAATATGACAAATTTTCCATAGAAAACAATAATATTCTTTTCATTTACACTGAATTCTTTTGCTTTTTTCGATCAGAGTGACGAAGAACTGAAACGACGTGATGATGAAGAAAGAGCGCAACTGGAATTGAGAGAACGAGAAATGTTTCATCAACGACTGCGTCAACAGCGCCTGGAGTCAGAAGCAGATTCTAAGTGGCTTCAACAGGAAGAACAGAACATCGAGCTTCCTTTCTCGCCGGTTTGTAACAAATTATTCTTGGGTTTTCGTTTGTGTTAGGTTCTTTTTAGCACAAAGGGTAAATGAGTACGATCGAGACATTGGATTATCTGCCACTTAGGTAGAATGTCGAAAATGCTCGCTAACCTCTCAAGAAAGTTCAAGAAAATCTTTTGTAGTCTTTGGATCAAGTTAGGAAACCGTCGAAAGTCTTCGGTCTCTGGGCTATCTTAGTAAGTTTTCGGAAGTCTTTGGGTTAACCGTGGAATTGTATTTGGATGGTCTTCGGGCAAACATCTTTAGGGCGTTGTTGTCCGAAGCGAAGTTTACATGTTCTTTGTTGAAACCAATCCTCGACCTGATGCCTTCTTTATGTTTTGCAAATAATTACGGTGAAACTTACAGAATTTTTGCTACCCGCTAAAAGTCTCTCTCTGGTTTTATTTTCCAACTTTGCAAACCAACCAGGTGCCAACAACTGCGATTTGCCAAACAATGAGATAACAAAGTAAAACGCGCATTAAGATATCAATAGATATGAAAAAATGATTTAACCGATGAAGTTTGTTCAGTGGCTGTCGTTAGGATATCCGGCTTGTATCAGTACTTTAACTCACTCTTATCCCCTCATCCAGGTTCAACAGTCGCCCAAGAGCCCCCACCTCCTCTCCCCTGAGGATGGTGTGTCGGCAGCAGTGGAATCATACAATCCACGTGGATCAGCCTCATTCATCGAACAACGCCAAGCAGCCAAGGAATGTAAGTCGTGTGATCATCAGTTCTAAAGTTACTAGTCGAAACACCTTCCGCCTCGAAATTGTAACTGAGGCCATTTGCGAGTTACCTTGTCAGTTGTGCCTCTGTTTCAAAACGAGTCCATGTGCCAATTCTTTCATATGAAAATACGTTGATTTACATGAAAATGAATCTAAAGGTGGAACACATTTTTATATGAATGGTTTCGCACCAAGACTCGTGTCGACACAGAGGCAAAAGGTCACTCGGAAATGGCCCATTCAATGTTTTATTCAGGGCAAGAGTAGAATTCAAACTGAGCTGTATTATGAACGTCAGTCTCGTCAAAATTAGCTTGTGCAGCTGGTGGGTCTCTCATAACATGGCAAAATAATAGGCAAAGTCTTTCCTCGTCCGTTTCCCACTCACAACAACAACTTTATTTGTACTCAGCTAGAAATTAGAAATTAGATGAACAAAAAATACGTTAAAATAACAAGAGTACATGGCTGCCCAAAATAACCGTAATGGGCTAATAAGACTGTTCTGTATTATGTTGCGTGGCAAAGGTAGGGAAGTTGTCACTCACTTATATCGATGAAGAGTTTCGCGCCTGCTGGTCGCACAAAAATGGGCGAGAGCACAAGATTGACGCAGTGGGGTGGTGGAGCGTCATAGGGGAACGTTTCCTTCGTAGGTTATTATATCGGGGGTACGAGAGGTACCTGATTCAGTCCCGTCCAGTAAGAAATCAGTGGTAACGTTCAGCATTACCTGAAATGCCGGTGAAATCCCAGTGCTCAAATCACGTTTAGAGTTAACAGCATTCATCCTAAATTCACTAGGTTTGCTCGTGATACAGGGGTTGGGTTGCGCCGTTTTAAAACTTTTTGTCCCTTTAGATCACAGTACTCCAGTCGATCCACCGAGCCAACAGGCTGCCACGATAGCAGACTCTGATATGAATGAAACGGTAAGTGTAAGATAAAGAGCTTTTCTCTTCAACGAGTTGTTTAAACGATGTTGCAAATGATATATCAAACACGAAAGATCGCGTTTGACCACATCTCCAAACACCGAGAAAAGCGATAAAAATACGACGCACAGCGGAGTATTTGTGATAAACTTTGAGGTGTTTGGAAATGTGGGTAAATACGGTCTTTCGTGTTTGATTTAACTTCTCAATCAAAACTTAAGTCGCTGAAGTCGGTTCGCAAATACGCCTTTGTCACAGAAGGAACCATAACCACGTTTCGAACCGGCCTCTCTTAAGTTTACTGTCAACTGTTGTCTAGTGGCGTTTTGTGGTCTGACAGTGGATAAGTTGCCTGGAATTTAGTGGTAATTCCAACTTGATCAAACAGAACGAGTTCAAAAAAAACTGCAATTTCCAAAACAAAACAAAACAAAAAATCGCAGGGAGTGCATCTCACATTATCTAAGGGCTTTTGTTCTGTTGAACATGTCTTCTTTGCTTTGTAGTCCTTGTCAACGCAGAGAGTAGATGATCCAAAAGAAGATCGTTCTTCAGACAGTGTGTTTATCAATACCACTCATGTGGTGCAGTCGGTGATTGGTCTTAATAATGGCCTACCGTTCGCTCGTTCTGAAGACTACCCAGCGTTTGTCAAGGTAAGCAGTAAACCGATGTCTTCTTTTGATCAATCTAAGGCTGTGTTCACACTTGGTGCCTTAGCGCTGGTACCTGGGCACCGACACAAAATAGTGTTGCGTTCAGACACCGGATACTCCAAGTAGCCAAGTACCATTAACTGTCCGAGTACAAGGTCGAGACCTTGTTTCCGGGCAGGGGCACGGGCATTGTGCCCGAATTCTGGTGTGAATGCTCTCAAAACAGGGGTGTTCACATTAGTGCGCGGCGAGAATCGTACTTAGGCACCAAGTGTGAACATAACCTAAAAGATCATTAGCTATTCCTTGATACAGTGAGGGCTTCCCCTCCCTCCCATCCTAAATTACTGTTATCTCACTCCTCTTGTCTTATCTCATGCTTACGTCTGCTTCACAGCAGTTGCACTGCTTGATCTGCAAACAAACGCAACCCCTATCCTGCCATGCCAATATTTATCTTTTCCCCGCATCACTTCAATAACACAACAGTGGTGTTAGTCAGTTATTCCTGAGTACACCGGAACCTTGCACGTCGGCATATTTTCAAAACGAGACTTAATGTTGCTTAGCAACAGCCCCTTACAGGCTCGGGCGATGCTTTCGACGACATTTTCATCGGAAAAGCTACTTCATCCACATACTGGCTTTCTCTGTTTGTTTTGCCCCTGTTTTGTCACTGTGCCTTACTTTCTGTATAAATGATAATTTTGCTTTCTGCAGGCAATCGGTCTTTCACTGAGAGATTTACTGGCACGCGTTGATGAAGAAATTCAGAGATTAGATCCTTCATCGCACAAAGAGGTAAGACTGCGGCATTTAGTTGGCCAGTTCATTGATTAGTATGTGAACAGCGTAAGTCGACAATCACAGACATCATAGCTTTTGATTCTTCCTGATGGTTTTTTTGCACCCGAGGAGAGAACATCAAGCATTACCAGAAGAGATGTTAACCAAAGTTTCCGCTCACGTTATATCTAAATGGCAGATTTCCCTACCCTTTCATATACCTCAACTTATTTCATGTACTTGAAGGCTGGAAAAGGTACCCTCCCCTTATAGGCCGTTGTAGGAAGTACCCCTAGATATTACCTTAGTTATAAAATTTGGTAATGTTTTGATTTATCATTTTCCGCGTGTCTCTCTTTTTTTAGCCTATGAACAGGTCCCAATTGGGTTATAGGGCGAGGTCAGTGAGGCTAATGAGGAGGAAACCATGCTCGGTTCGCTTTGCTCGTCTAACTGCATTCGCGTTCGTCGACTCGCTTCGCTCGCCTAATTTTTTCGCCCTAGCCGGGAGCCTGTTCACAGGCTACACTGCTTTACACTTTTCTGCGTGCGTGTAAATGATTCTGAATCGCAATCCTCTTTGATATTCGTTTCAGGTGGAAATGGCTCACAAAGTGTTGTCATCCGACATGGCTGAACTTATCAACGCCATGAAAATGGCGCAGAAATACAGCACAACTACTTTGGACCAGGAATACCGCCGAGGAATGCTCTCTGCTGCGCATGTGTTGGCTGTGGACGCCAAGCATCTGTTTGATGTTGTAGACGAAGCGAGGAAGCAATCGGCAAAGTTATCTTCCAGCGCTTGATAGAGAATTTGGAATTGAACTAACTTCGCTCCGCCCGACGAGGATGACGCGGAGAGAAAAATTGAAATTGCTTCGAAATGTAAAATGAACTATATTGTAATTTAACTGATGAATGAAGGAGAGTTTCTTTTTACGAATTTACAAGATCGTAGACGAATGCGTCTATTGGTCATAGAGGATATAATTTATCACGTGACGTTGAGAGAATCGATTATTTGTTTCACAAGGTTTGGGTTGCACTGCTCGGGACGGTTGGGTGATATTCATATGACGTGAATACAAACAGAGAAGCTTGATTGCTTCACTACACAATGCACTGCTGGTTATGGACCTCGTATCAGAAGTCAACGATTTGTCTTCATGGCTTTTAACTAGTTTTTTAATAACGTCAAGACTTGCATTTGACAAGAGTGGCGCCCAGCGAAAAGACTTATATACAGACCAGCCAATGTAAAATAAGGTGTTATTTGACTCTGAAGTCCTTGTCTTGGAGCATATTTTCTCTGTTTTAATAACTTACTCCTCAGTTTAGACCAATGAAGTGCAGCCAACATTATACAATCGTTGGAAATTCAATTTCTTGAAATACTTAAAATTAGATAAATTTCTTGTTCCCGCTAAAAGATTAGGTCATGTATTTTATGAAAATATTTTGGCCCTACGCAGACAGATGAGATAGTCTACCTTGCAAAGGGGGTTTCTTTGAATCTCTGATAACGTTAGAAATGTTAATTCCAGGCCTCTACTCATTGGCGATAAAAGGCCTGGTTCCCCAGTCGTTGAACAAGTAGAACCCTTCAGTTATCTTCAGACTTTTTATTTCTCACAAAGGCGAAATTTTACGAAGTGTCTCGATACCTTGAAATCACTTTATTCGGGAACATTATACCTGAAAATTTGTAATTTTTGATTGCGACAATAATAATGCTAATGTTAAGTAATGAATTGCCTGTAATTTGTAGTGGCAAGAGTTGAAAGCTATTTTTTTAAAACCAATTGTACAAGCCCTTAGTTGATGTGGATAGTTATTTGATGTAAATACAAATGAAATTTTCCTTAGCTCAATTGTCTGTACATTCAAAACGCTTTATCAACTGTAATTTTATGGAAAGAAAACTGCATATGAGAAATTGCATTTGTCTTCAGGTCGTTGGTTGAAGTATTTTAACGCGTACGATAAGTTGGCGTGATCGCGCGACCAACGCGTGAAGAACGCGCGATTACCGCGCAAAGTCCACGCGCCAAGTATTTGTTGTCTTTTTTGTTTCCCAGCTTCTATCTAATTAACAAGCTCAACATAAAAGAAACGTTTCTTTACTTTTGGGTTATGAGTTTTTCGCAGAACATTCAATATTGATGTCATGAAATGCTGGCACAAGATTTTATTTGGAAACTGTCGTATTGGTTGTGTTTTGTTTATTTTACTGCATAGCCACATTTAAAACG
This sequence comes from Orbicella franksi, assembly GCF_964199315.1. Lineage (NCBI taxonomy): Eukaryota > Metazoa > Cnidaria > Anthozoa > Scleractinia > Merulinidae > Orbicella > Orbicella franksi. Next base: position 21,638,167 of record NC_138156.1, read on the forward strand.
CCTAAATAGAAATAAAATGCAATGAAACTACATCATTTGGCTTGTTGAATCCACAGGGGGAGGGGGTACAGGAAAAACGCGCGTGTAAGAACCTTATGCCTCACATCATGTAACATGACTGGTACACGCCATTTCAAAAAAAAAAAAATCAAAGGTCCTTTGCTTTGGGCGGCCTCGTGTCACCTGTTTAGTGCGAAGAGATCCACTTCCAAACCACCTCAAGCAAGTGTAATACAAGCGTAACGCTAGATAAAGTCAACAGGAGCGCATTTTCTCTTCCGGTATTTTTACGAATACAATTATTAGATCTGACTCGATCTGGCCTGATTTGATCCACAAAATGACATTGACGCTTAATTTTTGTGACTTCTATTTGTTCGCGTATTCTGGCAAAGGATACCAGAGGAAGCGAAAAACAGTCTACGCGAACTATTTCCGGGTGTCTTGCTTCTTGGTGGCTCAAAACAGTTTCCAGTACTTTCCAAGACTTACATTTTGGTGGGTTATCGTAACCACTCTTTATCAGTTAATTAATGCTACAATGATGGAATCGAAAACCTGCCCAATCATTGTTGAACACGTTGTGATCATTTTCGTTACACGATAGGATACCATAGCAACAGTATGACCTACTAAAAACACCCTTAATTTTAGCTTTAAATATTTACATTTCAAAAACGACACTGTGAAACCCATTTTTTATTATCAAATTTTGATTAGCAGGATAAGATGCAACTTTTGGTATAGTTTGAAAAAATTCGATACCCGGGATCAGAGCAGAGCCACCTTAATCTTAATTATTCGAAAAACTTTCCTCGCGCCAAGGCCCCGCCAACTTAGAAAGACAGCCAGCCTGGAGCGTCCCTTAATTTGCATTGCAAATAATTTTCGCTCCTTCTTCAAAATCTCTGCACGAGGTGCTTGGAAGTTCCGCTTCTTCTTTGTTTGTTTTTGTCTAAATTACAAGAAATGTTCCCAAACGTGTCACAGATACAAACTTTTGCTATTGGAACAAAATGGAGGGAAATTCGCTTACTTAGGGCCTGATTACATGGCGAATTTCAGCCCGGGCTGAAATTTCAGCCCGGCTAGGGGGCTGAAATTTTGTTGCGATTACATAACGAATTTCAGCCCGGGCTGAAATATTAGCCTCGGCGCCAAATATGAAATTGTGTGCGAAAAGTCTCCAGAGAATCAAAACGGCGCCGAGAACACGAATCGTGAAAATAGGCGCATTGCTTCTCTCGTAGTTTGACCTTTTGTTGTCGCTCAGTTTTTAACTTTTTGGGATAGTAACACCCTACAATGATGATGTCCGGAACTGAAACGAAACCTGTCTCTTAGCCAGAAAGACGTACTTGCGTAGAAAGAAAATATGTCCTCAAGCTTGCCGAGTTCATGGCCTCCCTGACGGCCTCGTGCTGTTTAACCTTGTCTCGATGTTCTTATATTCCGTCTAAGCTTTAAAATTAGAGAGATTCTCTATTTTATCGCCTTTATTCCACTTCTTCTGCTTTTCAGCCCGGGCTGAAATTCCGTTTCGATTACATGGGATTTTTTCACACTTTTTAGCCCGTTTGCCCGGGCTGAATTGCGGCCCGGGCTGAATTGCGGCCCGGGCTGAATTGCGGCCCGGGCTGAATCCTTCTCCATGTAATCGCCAATTTGATTTCATGAGAATTTGTTTCAGAAGCCGGACTGAAATTTCAGCCCGGCTAACCAGGCTGAAATTCCAGCCCGGGCTGAAATTCGCCATGTAATCAGGCCCTAATTCAAGAGCCAGAAACAGCAAGCGACCACAAGATTTGCAGTGTTCCTCGGTATGTACTGTACATTTAATGAAGACGTTGTGTTTTATTGCAAGTTTTGATTACTAAATTGTTGAAAAGACTTTTGCATTCTTTGAGACATTTATTTAGCCAAAATAAATCGATATTTCGTGAATTAAATTCTCCGCAATTCCGCAAAATTGGTAGCAGTAGTAATAAGCTTATATCAAAGTGCTCTATGAGCAAAACCGTGAATTTTCTATTGAATGATGACTGATATGAGGTAATCTTTGCATTATCTGAAATTTAACTTTTCATATAATGCTTATTCCAGTGTCTTTACAATTTACTTGTCAGGTAAAAAATGAAGCACATGAACATGAAGTGACTGGCTAGGAGTACTGAAAGACCAATGGTGGACATCAGATACAGCTATTAAAAAGGTAATTTTGTGTGTATGTACAGTAGTTAGCAACTCTACATGGCAGTGACAAGTACAACATGTACTTGTAATATCAGTTGGAATTCTTTCTGTTAAGAATTGACAAAGGGGATAACACTGTTATTGAACATGACACCATTATCTTTGTGTATAGAGATGTCAGCACTCCTGTATTACAAGTGCTAAAACTTATCTTGATGTAAGCATTGAATATCGTCCATCAGTAGCATATTGGATAATCTAGTGTCCTTTCGAGTGGGGTGTTAAACCACTGCATTTAGTAGAGTCAAGTCGATGGTACCATGGATCGGCAAAAGCTTGGAAAACTGGCTTGACTAAATACATAGACAATATTACACAGTGGCAAGAAGATATGAATTTACGTTCAAGTGACAAGAACAATATCTCAGGAGTGAGCGTAGCGAACAAGTGAGATATTGTTCTTGCCATGAGAACATAAAATTCATATCGTCGATCTACTTTGCAATGTTCCTTTTATTATATAGACATATTGATGACAGCGTTTCTGATGATTTTCCGAAGATTTCCGAAAATTCTTTAAAACTTGTCTGAAGGTCACACGAATATTGTCGAACATTTTTCAAAAATCTCTGAACATTACTTAAGATTTCCTAGGATTATGGAAGATTGCCGAAGACTTTCGAGGAAGACCGCAAAATGTTTCGACCATACACCAACAAATTTAAGTATAATTTAAGAGGCAAACTTGATATCAGTGAAATCATTGATATCTTCACTAGTTATGATATGGAAAATATGTCACCCGAGTCCTGGATGTGGTTTGGTATGAATTTTACAAGTGTTGTATTTTCCAGTAAAACACTTGTGTCTATATAATAAAGTAGTTTAAGGCCTCATTCATTATCTTAGTTATCTTGATTATCTTGATGTGTTGAGGAGATAATTTGAATGCTGAGCTTATTTACCTGAAGAATGCAATGCATTATCGGTTGCTGAAAGAGTGTAAATAAAGCTGCAATTCTGTTTTCAAAGTTACAATACATTGTTCGTGGCTAGTCCGACACAGCACTTTCGTTTCGTCCTGACCAAGAAACTCTTCTGAGACATTTCTACTTGGCAAACTGCATGGAGTATCGCGCTCAAAGTCCTTTTCGCTAGCAAATTGTAAAAGTTGACAGTTACTTGTGATAATTGATACAGTCAAACCTTGGGTTGCAACCACCTGTGATAAGCCACCACCTCTCCTCAGCAACCAGTTTTCCAAAATACCAAAAATTTTCAAGTCAAATCCCTATATTTGGAACCTCTTGTAAGCAACCACCCCTCATAAGCACAAGTGTAACTACACTTGTATGTATTGCTACTCTTATTAGTTCTTATTCTATCAGATAAAGTTTAAATGCTTAAGTATACCAACAGTTAGAAATAATGTACTGGTAACTCAATAATATGTCTATATCTCTTGTCAGGGCAAACAAGAAACACATAGATACCAAACAATCAGTGGAGGAAGTAAAACACTTCAGACATGGCAGGTCAGTCAAAGTTGTTCTTTATCCATAGCTGTTGGACTTGTGAATCACTATAATTTTAATCACTTTGAAGAACAAGTACAGCTTACCATTAGAGGATTGAATTCAGTCTTGAGAAATTTGTTGAATGACTCTTGCTGGTGTTAAAATTATTTGAGAACATCCATCCTTTTTTTGATTAGAAAAAAGCATTTGAAGTTCTTTCCATTTCTTTTTGTAAGGATTTATCAACTGAAAGATGTGCTTCTTCATCTTACTACAAGCAATTAATTTGTAGATGTAGTCAATTTTTAAAAATTTCTAGTTCATTCTGAGGTTAAAAAATGTTGACCTTCATAAACTGAATAGGGCTTGAAGTATCGACGCTCAAAACAATTGTGAATTCTCCCCAGTCGTTGTGATATTTGGGGGGTGTGAGTTTTGAAAATTTGCGTACTGGACAATAATTTTTCCTAGTTGCTGATTTTCTTTGTTCTCATCACTTGTCTTCTTGATAAAGTACTGAAATTGTAAGGAGAAAATTATTGACAACTGACAGATGGCTCGAACTTTTTATTGAAAAATAGTGCTTTGATCAAAGCATCCTCACTAACAACTAACAGATGATTCCAAGTGTTATCTGACAAGTCATGTCTCATTGCAACATCCTCACCGACCACTGACACAATAAACTCAGTGATGATTCCAAATTTTTACTGACAAATCATGCTTTCATCAAAGCATCCCCACTAACAACTAACAGATGATTCCAGGTGTTGTCTGACAAGGCATGTTTCCATTGCAACATCAGTTACCGACCACCGACAGAATAAACCGATGATTCCAAAATATTTTAGCTGCAAAATCACGTTTTGATCTCAAAATCCTTCCTGACGACTGACAGATGATTCCAAATTTTAACTTACAAATCATGCTTCAATCTCTGACAACATCCATACTGACAAATGACAGATGATTGCAAATTTTAACTGACAAATCATGCTTTGATCTCAACACCCTAATTGACAACTGACAAATGATTTCAAATTGTTTTGTGACGGGACGTAAGAGGCCGCCTGCTCCATTTACTGTGGCCAAAGCCGGCGGAGACAAGGACAGCCTGCCTCATGCCTCCATGTGCGCTAGTACGCTGTTCCTTCCTGACTACTCGTCTGCCTCTATTGCAAAGGAAAAGCTCAGGTTAGCAAAGAAAGTCAACTTAATCACTCTGTAGCCAATCACAGAGAACACAGGCAACCCAGTGAACCAATCAAAACTCGACGCAAATATAAAGCTTACGCGAAGCGCGGAAAAACCTGTCAGGGAGTCGCGATCGGTTTTGGTTTTATCTTCTGATTGGTTGACAAAGAATTTTGCGAGCTTATTTTAAACCAATCGCTATAGAATTTTCAATTGGAACGCTCTATTTGCTCGGAGGAAACTTGGGAACCTAGCAGGGAACCTAGTCCAGCAATCACACTTCGGTTGCTCTTCCGTCGAGTTATCTCGCCCTGGAAACGACAATGCGCTACAGGTTTTGAAATATTGACGATAATTGTAAGATCTTTGGATACTGTATATTATTTCATGAACCGGTATTTAGACGGGTCGAGACTGCATTATGCTTACGTTAAAGCGATAAGTCAAATTACATTGAAATAATGATGCATTTTGTAATGTTATTTTTCCTTTGTCCCCAGCTATGCCATATCAAATTGTGTGGCCATCGACACCGACACAAGTCTTTGGTGAACCGATTGCTTCTGACTATCAAGCGGAAAAACTAAATGAACCTCGACTTCTCTGGAAATGTTCAACAGGGAACTCTCTCAGAGCTCCAGTTATGAACAAAGTGCTTACTATAGAATTAACAAATATACCAATATTCAAACATAGCGGCTATATTTTTAAATTGTCAATGAACGGCCTTTAAGCCGAACGAAAATTATGCATATTTGCCGATGTAGTGTATAGTGTGCAGTACTGGTGGAATGTTAAGTAGAAAGCCCGTTGTATTTCAGCTTAACTTAACTTTTGCAACGTACTCGGGTTTACTGACCTAGTTTGAGGTTAAGAGATAATATAATTAGGTTGTAAACAACTGTTTGAGGGAAATCCTATCTAATAGGAAGTACAATATATGAGTGTCTTTTTGCTTACAAAACTAAACGTTTGTAGAAATATTTGGAGAATGTTTTTTCAACCGATCGCTGTGTAATGGTTTTCGATCAGTGCTACGTTGTAACTTGCTTTGTTGACATTTACTAGCCCGAGATTTTATCATTTCTCTCGGAGAATGTACGAAATAGATTTTGAAGAGTTAGCATCGGAGGCAGTCTCGAAGCCAATAAGTAAGCTCTCAGGCAATTATATCCAAGTCAATCCTTGAATACTGTTTCAATGATAAGTATATTAAAGGAGCAATGTAGCGAAGTTTTATTTTTCTGATGTGCAAAAATAATAGGTTTTTCTAGGGTAAGAAGAAAACCAACCAAGTAATAGCCTACCGCATTATAAAAGGATGACAAGAAGGATAGATTCCAAGAGACAAACAAATGCCATGATTTTCAAGATCCGTCGCCCGTGACTTAGCTGTATCAAAAGTACTTGAGAAGGTATCTTCCTCGTCCCCAGGCCCCTTTGCCTTTTTTTGGTGAGGGGTTAGAATCAGGGAGCGCGGGGCTTGGTACTGGTCAAGTGATGAAATAGGGTAGGAGACCCATTGCGCGCGTTTCACCATTAACGCATACGCTCATGCATAATCATATTACTCTAATAGTTCATTTTTAAACGGGCCAATAAACGTGGTAAACGACAGTTTTGTTCTTTGTTGTTTTTTTCCATAAATAGCTTCACTGCTGGAATAGTCGCGAATCCATGCCGAACTATTGATTGACATTCTCACCACCCTATTCTGGCCATTTAGACCGTAGTTAGTGCTTAGAGACCGTCATTAACTTATTTAAGTCATGACTTCCCATTTTATTCCATCTTTTCGCGAATTTTTGCTGGTACTGTCGGCAAAAAGCTTTTCCCACCCTCCTCCCCTTCGGCGACGTTTACCTTCGTTGCTTGCATTCACAGCTCATTCCCCGGGCAAAATGTTTTCCCCATTACTTATCCGTAGCTCGGCATTGAGTGGCTATTGTGGCAGTGAAGATGTAAACTATTTCCCAAAAGCTAGCAGATTGTGAAAAAATATTGGAAACATTGTTTGCTTTTCGGACACGAGCATATGGAGGTCTTTCGTCCGAGCACCCAAGTCTTTAGGCTCGATTACCAGCCGCTGTTCGGGAAAGGAACCGGCGCTCCTCGCCCGAACTCGGGGAGAAACGTAGACCGGACTCGAGAAAGCGGCGGAAATCGAGCCTACCAAGTCTTCTGCCACTAGAGAAAGTGAAGTCTTTTTTACGTCGACTCGATTCTGAATCCCCTCACTAACATTTTTTTTTGAGGGGGATGTATATGGGGGTTGAACAAATTCCAAAATAACATTCCTGCACAACGAAAAGTGCTCAGAAAAAAGAACAGGAAGAGACTCGTGAGTTCTGAAATAGCTTCCCTCTACTGACTTTATTGACCCTTTTTTTCAAGCGTTACCTATTTTCCCATGTGTGACCCATTTTTAGTGCAGAGTGCACTATTGGGATGGTTATGGGGGTTGCCTGCCGCTAAGGAACTAAGGCGCTATGGCGCTATGGCGCTATGGCGCTATGGCACTATGGCCCTATGGCGCTAAGGTGTAAACTTTAATGTTTGTTTAATTAATTAATTTCAATTAATTAATTAGTCTAGAGGCAAGGAAGTAATGGGAGTAGGGTGGGAAAGGTACATGTGTACTCTACGTAAAACACATTCCATCGCCGTCGCTTAACTTTGAACATCGCAAAGCTATATATTTGTTTCAGGTAACCCCTCGCTCTCCTTGTGGTACCATTCTCCTTAGAACAAAACTAATTTGCCCTAAACGCATGCGTAGATTAGTTAGGGTTCGTGGCTTCTATATTAGGTGAAGGATACATTGCATACGGAATCACGCACAAATGTTGAGTGGTTTTCCTTATGGTAGAGCTCAACATGTAAGACGCATGCGTTCTAGCATTGTTAGTGTTATACACTATCTTTACGCGCAGTATTTTATATATCGTGTCATGTGACCAAGGACGGCAGTTATTTTTCAGGTAGCGCCAATTGTCCCTTTTTATTGCAAAAGTGAAACGTTACTGTGGCTGCGTAGCTTTTAGAATTACACACAGGTCGGTTCAACAAATATCATCTGCTGTTTTCAATCTACAATAGTGTGCTTGTCAGGGTTCAAATATATTGCTTCTCCTTAGCGACTTGTTTATTTCTTGCCTTAATTGTGTCTGTAAGAGAGACCAAAAAGTTCCCAAGTTAGTGGCGTTAATACTCCGCAAATTGTAAATTTGTAACAAAAGAAACCAGGAAAATGCTCAAATATTGCTGCAGACGCCGTGGCACCTAATGAAAGCGCAAATTAATTTAATCAGTCTTTGAGGAGACTCATTCATATCGGCCAAGTAGCGCGGTTTATCTTCAATACTTTTCGTTGAAAAGCTTCTCAGCCATCAATATCGTTGTGTGTTAATTTTGAATTGTTTTATTGTTAACAACAAAGGTGGCAACAGAAAGAGAAAGTGGTATTTCGTGACTATCTGATAATTAAATTAGTTCTTGTTCATCGGTAAAAATTTGCATTTTTAATAAAACATCGTCTCTGTTCCGTTTCTTCATCACTACATCAGATATTTAACTTTCTTTCATTTATCTCCAAAAAACAAGGACATCTTCCGTATGTTTTGGAGAAAACAGGGGTTTCATATTACATGGCTTTGCGAGGAAAACAAAAGTATCAAGTTACAAAGTTGGCGTGAAGAGCTAAATTGTCACGTTTGCTGCTTCAGCGTATTATTGAATTTAAAATGAACGAAAATCAACTTAAAGCACCAGTAGTAATTAATTTGTACGTAATGTTTGGACCTTGAATGAAAATACAACCTTGAAACAACACACTGCAAAGGGGAAAAGCCGTAGCAGACTACCAAGGTAGACACAAACCGGAAGTGAACCGAGCAGGGGTGAGTACTTATGGGACTACTGTATCAGAGCTATCAATTGCGCTCTGCACCATCTGAGATTGTCTCACTAGTTACAAGTGTGACCCATTTTTACAAATGTGACCCTTTTTTCAAGTGTGACTCATTTTTGCAAGTGTCATTCATTTTTTTAAGAATGATCCATTTTTCGAGGTGTAACCCCTTTTTTCCAAGCCTTACCCCTTTTTCTAAGTGTGACCTGTTTTTTCAAGTGTGACAAGTTTTTCCAAGTTTTACCCATTTTTCAAAGTGTAACCCATTTTTCCAAGTTTGAGCCATTTTTCCAAGTGTGAACTCTTTTTTCAAGTGTTTCATTTTTCAAGTGTGACCCACTTTTCTAAGTGTGACCTTTTTTCCAAGTGTGATCCATTTTTCCAACGTTGACCCTTTTATTCAAGTGTGACCTATTTTTCTAAGTGTAAACACCTTTTTTCAAGTATGTTCATTTTCTCTGAGTGTGACCCATTTTTCAAAGTGTTACCTATTTGTCCAAGTGTGACCCATTTTTCGAAGTGTTACCTATTTTTCCAAGTGTGACCCATTTTTCCAAGTGTGCCGCATTTTTCCAAGTCTGACCCATTTTTTTCAAGTGTAAACCATTTTTCTAAGTGTGCCGCATTTTTCCAAGTGTGTCGCATTTTTCCAGGTGTGCGGCATTTTTTCAAGTGTGCCTCATTTTTCACAGTGTGCCGCATTTTCCCAGTGTGCCGCATTTTTCAGAGTGTCCCGCATTTTTCAAAGTGTGCCAAATTTTTCTAAGTGTGCCGCATTTTTCCAAGTGTGCCGCATTTTTTCAAGAGTACCGTATTTTTCCAAGTGTCACCCATTTTTCCAAGTGTGACGCATTTTTTTACTCTGTGGCGCATTTTTCCAAGTGTGGCGCATTTTTTTGCGTGTGCCGCATTTTTCCGGGTGTGGCGCATTTTTCAATATGTGGCGCTTTTCTCAAACTGTGGTGCGTTTTCTTAAGTGTGCTGCATTTTTCCGAGTATGGCGCATTTTTCCAGGTGTGCCGTGTTTTTCCGAGTGTGCCTTATTTTTCCGAATGCGCCGCATTTTTCCGAGTGTGCCGTATTTTTCCAAGGGTGGCGCATTGTTAAAAGTGTGGCGCATTTTTCAACTGTGGTGCATTTTTCTAGGTTTTCCGCATTTTTCCGAGTATGCGGTATTTTTTCGAGTGTGGCGAATTTTTACAAGTTTGGCAAATTTTTCCAGCCGTGGCGCATTTTTCGAAGTACGCCGCATTGTTTGGAGTGTGGCGCATTTTTCCGAGTGTTGCGCATTTTTAAAAGTTGGCGCATTTTTCGAAGTGTGCCACATTTTTAGTGCAGAGTGCACTATTGGGATGGTTATGGGGGTTGCCTGCCGCTAAGGAACTAAGGCGCTATGGCGCTATGGCGCTATGGCGCTATGGCGCTATGGCGCTATGGCGCTATGGCGCTATGGCGCTATGGCGCTATGGCGCTATGGCGCTATGGCACTATGGCCCTATGGCGCTAAGGTGTAAACTTTAATGTTTGTTTAATTAATTAATTTCAATTAATTAATTAGTCTAGAGGCAAGGAAGTAATGGGAGTAGGGTGGGAAAGGTACATGTGTACTCTACGTAAAACACATTCCATCGCCGTCGCTTAACTTTGAACATCGCAAAGCTATATATTTGTTTCAGGTAACCCCTCGCTCTCCTTGTGGTACCATTCTCCTTAGAACAAAACTAATTTGCCCTAAACGCATGCGTAGATTAGTTAGGGTTCGTGGCTTCTATATTAGGTGAAGGATACATTGCATACGGAATCACGCACAAATGTTGAGTGGTTTTCCTTATGGTTGAGCTCAACATGTAAGACGCATGCGTTCTAGCATCGTTAGTGTTATACACTCTTTCCACGCGGTATTTTATATATCATGTCATGTGACCAAGGACGGCAGTTATTTTTCAGGTAGCGCCAATTATTGAAAAAGTGAAACGTTGCTGTGGCTGCGTAGCTTTTAGAATTACACACAGGTCGGTTCAAATATCATCTGCTGTTTTCAATCAACAATAATGTGCTTGTCAGGGTTCAAATGTATTGCTTCTCCTGAGCGGCTTGTTTATTTCTTGCCTTAATTGTGTCTGTAAGAGAGACCAAAAAGTTCCCAAGTTAGTGGCTTTAATACTCCACAAATTGTAACTTTGTAAGAAAAGAAACCAGGAAAATGCTCAAATATTGCTGCAGACGCCGTGGCACCTAATGAAAGCGCAAATTAATTTAATCAGTCTTTGAAGAGACTCATTCATATCGGCCAAGTAGCGCTGTTTATCTTCAATACTTTTCGTTGAAATGCTTCTCAGCCATCAATATCGTTGCATGTTAATTTTGAATTGTTTTATTGTTAACAACAAAGGTGGCAACAGAAAAAGAAAGTGGTATTTCGTGACTATCTGGTAATTAAATTAGTTCTTGTTCATCGGTAAAAATCTGCATTTTTAGTAAAACAACATCGTTTCTGTTCCGTTTCTTCATCACTACATCAGATATTTAACTTTCTTTCATTTATCTCCAAAAAACAAGGACATCTTCCGTATGTTTTGGAGAAAACAAGTGTTTCATATTACATGCCTTTGCGAGGAAAACAAAAGTATCAAGTTACAAAGTTGGCGTGAAGAGCTAAATTGTCACGTTTGCTGCTTCAGCGTATTATTGAATTTAAAATGAACGAAAATCAACGTAAAACACCAGTAGTAATTAATTTGTGCGTAATGTTTGGACCTTGAATGACAACACAACCTTGAAACATACACACTGCAAAGGGGAAAACCGTAGCAGACTACCAAGGTAGACACAAACCGGAAGTGAACCGAGCAGGGGTGAGTACTTATGGGACTACTGTACCAGAGCTATCAATTGCGCTCTGCACTATCTGAGATTTTCTCACTAGTTACAACTATGGCGCATTTTTCCAGGTGTGCCGCATTTTTCCAGGTGTGCCGCATTTTTCCGAGTGTGCCGCATTTTTCCGAATGTGCCGCATTTTCCCCAGTGTGCCGCATTTTTCCGAGGGTGGCACATTTTTAGAAGTGTGGCGCATTTTTCTAACTGCGGCGCATTTTTGCAAGTGTGCTGCATTTTTTCGAGCGTCCAGTATTTTTTGAGTGTGGCGCATTTTTAAAAGTGTGGCGCATTTTTCGAAGTGTACCGCATGTTTCCGATTGGGCTGCATTTTTCGGAGCGTGGCACATTTTTCCGAGTGTGGCGCATTTTTCCAACTCTGAGGCATTTTTCCGAGTGTGACGCATTTTTCCGAGTGTGGCGCATTTTTAAAAGTGTGGCGCATTTTTCCAACTGTGGCGCATTTTTCGAAGTGAGGCGCATGTTTTTAACTGTGGCGCGTTTTTCTAGGTGTTCCGCATTTTTCCGAGTGTGCGGTATTTTTTCGAGTGTGGCGCATTTTTAAACGTTTGGCGAATTTTTCTAATTGTGGCGCATTTTGGGAAGTGTGCCGCATTTTTGGGGGTGTGGCGCATTTTTCTAATTGTGGCACGTTTTTCCAGGTGTGCCTCATTTTCCCGAGTGTGCGACATTTTTTCGAGTGTGGCGCACTTTTAAAAATGTGGCGCTTTTTTCCAACTGTGGCGCATTTACGAAGTGTTCGGCATTTTTCTAATGTGACGAATTTTTCTAAGTGTGCCGCATTTTTTCAAGTCTGACTTATTTTCCCAAGTGTGATCTGCTTTTCTAAGTGTTACCCGATTTCGTAGTATGACCCTTTTTTCCAAGTATGATTAATTTTTCCAAGTGTGACCCATTTTTTTTGTGCTTGCAATTTTGCTTAAGAGCGTCTCACGAAGAGCTGTGTATCACTTAGCCTGCAAATGCAGAAGTATTTTCGGCTGTCGCTTATCTCCGCCGAAAAATATCTCGAGCTTCGATTGCTTGAAATTCGGTATTTTATCGGCATCCAGGATCTTTTGTCTAACGCTTGTCAACTTATTCCGAATAGAGTAGCAACAATAACTGTCTTTCTTTCTCGAAGACTGAAACCACGATGGTCCAAAAATATAGACTTCTGCGATGTCAGCTTTGAAAAATGGAAAGGAATCACTTTCGATGAACTCTCGTGGTTTGTGAAACCATTCGGGCACGGCGAATCAAATTTGGCTCGGATCGAGCGACGGTCCGCGAATTTGATCGATAGAGGCGAACAGAACACGGATTTGCCGCCATGCCCTAGTTCGCGCCACCCGTTCTTTGATCGAATTTCGCGTGATGCATATACAGAGAAGCCTCTGGTTGTGATATCAACTATTTAAACTCTTTCAACCAGGCCATATATGGTTGGTGATCTGGTTTACCGCATCAAATTATTCTGTCGTGCTAAACGGCTCATGCACCACAAACACCCACGAATTGTGCAGTAATGGCAGATTTGTAATCTGATTAGCACAAGCACCATGACGTCACCAGAAATTCGAACCCATGTCTTGCTGGGTATTTCAGAGTCTCATGAATCTCGTCCTGAAAACCGTACAAGGACAGCCACGAGGAAAAAATCGAGCAAGTGCTCTCTACTAACCAGTAAGATTTATTGCCAACCAAAAAAAATCATGCACAACCTAAATGTGAGAAAAGAAATTTCATACCCCAGAAAGTGGCCCAGCCCCACCCCCTGCGTTTTACTGTAAAACAATGTGAAGAAACAAAATCGCAACAAATAGTTTATTTAAGACTTGAGAACTCAATTAAATATTACTATATGTGATTCTCTACGAAACTTCGCTCGATAAACATGATTTTATGATCGATCAAATTAAATTCTGCAAAATTACACATCAATTTAGAAGACTGGCTGAAATTTTTTCTTTGAGAAACCAAGGTGACACTAAATTTGCTGCCCAAATCTTAGTGTTTCAAATACGAGTTCAGAGATGGTTTCAAAAATAGAGGGTGAAATTTCACACTGTCCATGACGACCTAATTTCTAATTCGAAAGTTGTTTTGTATTTCACAAAATATTACATAGGAAACTTAATTTTCGCAGACGAGTCTGAAAAACAACGTCAGAAAAGAATGCAATCATTTCATGAGTGACTCGTGAGTTCAAGTCTTGTCTGATTGCTTCCGTAATTCTCTTGCAAATTTGTACTTAGAAAACACGAGTGTGGTCAACGAAATCTTGTCTGTTCAAACGATTGCATTTAAAAAAACAAAGTCTCAAGATTTGAAATCTAGCTGAAAGAGTTCGCTAGAATTTCACTATAGAGTGATTCTGTTCGTATTCGGTCACGTACTGCAAAGATGCTTTTCGAATACACTGTTCTCGATATTCTAAAATACAGCCTGGCAGCGAGGCCTGGACGACACAAACAATGGAAATTGAATGGCATGTATCTCTAGGCCTCGCTATTAAGCTGAATTATAAGGTATCGAAAGGATCTTATTATTTCATTTTCAAGGTGGTCACGTGACATTTCTTGGAACCTTTAGCGTGACCTATCTTTTTTGAAACTATCCCCTGTCCGATATCTGCAACAAGAAAAATGTGCCGGACTGCTTAACAAAAACATATCAAAATTAACTTAAGTGTCATTGTCTGAGAAAACCGGGCAGTACCAAAAGATCGAGGTCGGCCGTTTACATTCATCTTTTCACAGTATAAAAGCTATCCGAAAAGATTAACAACCATGACATTTGCCGATGTAGGCGTTCGTTTTTCTTCGAGATATCACCACATCATGATTTTGACCTCTCGAGCGGTTTAAGATGGCGGAAATTTCGGGCTACTTTAGGTGAGCCTGAAAGATACTTCGTACAAATTCCAGAAACTCTTATTTTTGTGAGATAATATTTGACCCCTTATTAGTTGATTGAGAAATACTAGAGGTCTTTTGCATTAATTCTACGGTTTTCACGAGGTGCCAAATATCACTGCCGAATCGTTCACGAGCGTGACCCAAATTTTAGCCATTTTCAGCGAGTCGTTTTTCAAAAGTGCGGCAGTTTATTTCCACAGAAAGACATTTTTGTGGTAGTCTTTTGCAATGTTATCAATATCCAGTTTAGTTAAAATTGGTATCTACGGGCAAATCGGAGTAATTGGTCTCGCAAAGTAAATAAAAAAATCATTTGCCAGAAATATTTCCCGCCAAATTTGTAGCGAAGAATATCATATTATACCGACTTTCTGCGATGTTATCCATGATTTACTAAAATATTTGCCAAAAATAGTTAGCTGGACTGCAAAATAGAATATTTAAGCTGTGACATCGTTATTAACCTATGGAAACATTTCAAACTTGCCAAATCCTTCCCATTACTTAGGCTAAATTTTCCGCGAAAATTCTATTTTTAAGGTCACGCTGCATGGAAAAACAAAGTGGATCCTCAGTTCGCTGGTCTCATAGTGAGCGAAGCTTTTCCCTGAATTTAATTTTGGGAGTTCGCCATTAACCCCTTGTTTACATCGATTTTCTCGTTTTCGGAAGGGGTGACGCGTTACAGATTCAGAGGTCAGATGACAAGACTTCGAGATGTCGATCTCACCTAAAGGTTTTCCTTGGTTTTGAAAATATTAGCTGTTCTTTCGGATCAAAAAAATCTCCTAGCCTTGCTGGTGGCGGGGCAGTTTTTCTTCAATTATTAGCGTGCAAACGAGATAGTCGAGGAAAGACGTCAGAGGTGGTGTCTATTTGCCCCAACCTAATGTAAACAATGAGGAAATACAGCTCCCTGCTCTCCGGCCCACCAAAGGATCAAAAAGGACAGACGACTGGGATAAACATCTCAATACGTGTAATCGTTGCTAGGCCATTATTGCCAGCGGAAATCTTTCTTGCGTTTAATGTTGCCGCTTGTATCATCGCAGGTTATTACAGTGTCTTGTTTTCCGCTCTGGAACTTTTACTGTCAACAAAAGTAATATAATGTTGCTTCTGTCAATATTGACCAAAAACCCCTTCAATGCAACGAAATTACATGCAAATTTGCATTGATAATTTCTTGATAATTTTACTGCTGTTGTTGTCAGAGTTCATAAAGAACGAGATCGCAATATGTTTGTGATCCATGAGAACGTAAATTGAATTACATTTTGCACGCAACTAACTTGCTCTGAACATTAATTGAGATAGTTTCATGAACATGGTTCATGAAAAAAAAAATCTTGCGGGGGCAAATTCATTTTCATTAACCCTGCCAAAATGCAGTTGTACTCGTGGTAAATGGTAAATGGGACGGTAGCTCAAGAATATCTACAAAAACAAGATGGTTCAACTGATCTGAATGTCAAAAATAAATGGAATAATGACTGAATGGATTGATAAAAAAGAAACGATATTTGTCCAGAGGGTAGTGTTTTTATCCTTCCTGTCCCATTCAAGGAGGATGCAGAGGTGGAGCGAAGTACCATTACATAGTGGCGAAAGGACACCCGCCCCCCCCCCCCCTCCATCTCACTACCACCCACACCTTGTTGTTTGCAAGGGGGTGGAAGAAAAATCTACTGTCCTAGACGACATTTCAATTTCATTTAGTTTTCTAACGACTCATTAAATAAAGTTGTTTTTATTTTTGCCATTTACATGTGTCAGCTTAGTGTTTGGTTTTCATCATTTGGTTTTCTTTTGATTTTCTTGGGCAACTTGCGAGATTGAAAACTCAGACCTCATACCCGTAAACTGAGACGCTCGAAAACGAAAACTCAGACCCGAAAAAGTCAGACTCTCTGCGTGTCTCGAAAACTCAGACCCGAAAAATGTAACAACTTTTCTTCACTTCGTGTTTACCGCGGATTACTTAAAGACGTCTTATTTACAGTTCGTCGATACAATGTCACAGGCAGAATCTGTAGAGAGAGGAAAAAATATTAGCCTGCGGTGGTACATTCCTCTCCCGGATCACGAAAATAATACCCAGGATTCGTATGGTTTTTCGGTTGCATTATAAGTATAAACCAAGTATATATATCTACACACTACGGATCCTTATTCTTCGATTAATTCTGCTAAATTCAGCAGATTTTTCCGGGTGTGAGTTTTCGAGACATCTTAAGAGACCCTTGAATCAGCTCCATAGCAAGTTGTCCTAAGTCAGTTACGTGCACGAGGTAATATCAAAGGAAATGAAACGGAAAACAAGACGGTGTACCAACCTGCGACGATACAAACCACAACAATGAACGTAGGAAAGATTTCCGCGGGCAATCTTGACCTTGCAACGACTACACGTATTGAGAAGTTTATTCAGTTTTTTTTTTTTTTTTCACATTCCAGTCGTCTGTCCTTTATGATCCTTTCGTGGGCCGGATAGCGGCCTACGAAATCTGCGTTGCTGTGTAAACAATCGGCTGCGCCAAATGGACACCACCTCTGACGTCTTTCATCGACTATCTCGTTTGCACGCTAATAATTGAAGAAAAACTGCCCCGCCACCAGCGATGCTAGGCGATTTTTCTGATCCGAAAGAACAGCTAATATTTTCAAAACCAAGGAAAAACCTTCAGGTGAGATCGACATCTCTAAGTCTTGTCATCTGACCGTTGAATCTGTAACGCGTCACGCCTTCCGAAAACGAGAAAATCGATGTAAACAAGGGGTTTGCCGAAATCCCAAAATTAAAATTTAGGGAAAAGCGTCACTCACTAATTACTTGCAGTTTGTTCTACTAAACAGCAAAAGAGACCAGCGAACTGAGGATCCACTCTGTTTTTCCATGCAGCGTGACATTAAAAACAGACTTTTCGCGGGAAAATTTAGCAGAAATAATGGTTAGGATTTGTCGAGTTTGAAATGTTTACATAGGTTAATAACGATTTCACAGCTTAAATATTCTATATTGCAGTCCAGTTAACTATTTTTCCAAATATTTTAGTAAATCATGAATAACAATCGCAGAACGTCGGTATAATGTGGTATTCTTCGCTAAAAATTTGGCGGGAAATATTTCTGGCTAATGATTTTTTTTGGACTTTGCGAGACCAATTACTCCGATTTGCCTGTAGATACCAATTTTAACTAAACTGGATATTGATAACATTGCAAAAGACTATCACAAAAATGTCTTTATGTGGAAATAAACCGCCGCACTTTTGAAAAACGACGCGCTCAAAATGGCTAAAATTTGGGTCACGCTCATGAACGATTCGGCGGCGATATTTGGCACCTCGTGAAAACCGTAGAATTAATGCGAAAGACCTCTAATATTTCTCAATCAACTAAAAAGGGGACAAACATTGTCTCACCAAAATAAGAGTTTCTGGAATTTGTACGAAGTATCTTTTAGGCTCACCTAAAGTTGCCCGAAATTTCGATCATTTTAAACCGCTTAAGAATGGCTGACTGTTAGGATCGAGAACCGCCGGTCAACGACCCATTTGGTAAACCGCTCATATTTTGCCCAAAGATACCCTTAGGTGACCTAATTCTAAAAATCATATTTCAAGGTTCCAGCGAATTTTTATTTTTCAGAAATTCGCGAAAATTTGAAAGCGCGGTCAAAGTGCGGTTTTTCGTGTAATAAAATGACCGAAATAACGTGCGAGGACGAAGCGCTGGTAAAGTCTTAAAATAAATTGAATTGACTTCAAACTTCACACAAATGTGGAACAACCACTCTAATTTATTCCTCGCTTTAAACTAATCTCAGAGATGTTGATATAGTGGTTTTCCGAACCATTTTAAAAATACCTATGAAGCGTGTGAAAAATAACGGCAAAATATAGGTCATGTTTAACAGCATAAAAATGCATCTGGTACCTCACTTTCCGATTATTTTACTTTACAGCCTAGAAATATCATTATTAAACATATATCATGCCAAGCTTCATGCTCGAACTCGCAGTATTTCCCTTTGAGAAAAACGAAAATCTATGTCAATGTGTTGGGCGCAAATAACACAATAATTATACACGAACAAGAGACAAATCAGTTTCAACGGCGAAAGTAATAGGCCATCATTCATTAAAATCCCGTCAATTCACTGCTATCAGTAGAAACATAATGTCCACTACATAGAAACTGTTTTTAGACGTTTTCGAAACATTGCGCGTTAACTTTGTTTAATTTCCTGTTCGCCGTCATGTCTAGTCTGTCATCGCGTGTATTTCATTAATGTAAACAACACTGTGAATGGTTTTCACGACAAACGCAAGAGATTTCCTGTAACCTTAATGTTTTCGGTTCACCAAAACGCTTTAAGTTCGTTAAGACACAATAATGGGTCAACTTGGAATGCTGTTTAGCATTAAGGACGTTAAAGGACTGTAAATTAATCGAGTTGAAATATCTTGAAGCAAATCAAAATCGCGCCCTTATTCTAATTTGGCAAACAGCCGACCTCCGTTCAAGTTCAAGAAGTCGAGAGGTTAATTCGGCAATGTATTACCCGTACAACAACAAAATCAAACCGAGGTCACAAAAGTGTAAGTTTAAAAGTGTAGTGGCAAGTCCCAAATAAATTTCGCCTATGTAAAATGGAAACAAGAAGTGAAACGTTCTGCCCCGAAACAAATAAACAAAATATTAATACGACTAATTTAATCCGAAAATGTTACAGAAAACATACCTAAAAGCCGTCGATTCCCCTCAATACCACTCCACATTGCCTTAAAGAGCCCAAGCTTTCTGCTGTAAGAATCAGGGGCCTCAGGAATCTGTTTTTATCATATTGGCAACTATGCTGCGTGGCTGATATTCGAGACTCAGTAAAAGTTGTCACACAACCGTACGAGCAGCCCAGTCACGCTTTCACTGCCCTTGCGCAAACGTTCAACATTTCGCAATTTACCTAAACCGATTACAGGTTTAAAGTAGTGACAGTAGATTGAAATGCGCTTCTTAAAGCTGACCTATCCAGGAGCAATTATTTCTTGTTCTTGAATGGCTCTTAGTTGTAGCTACAGTCGGGAAGAGGGAGGGGGTACTCCTGGAAATTTCGGATATCTGTATGCAGTGGAAGATTAAGTGGTCTCCAGCTCTTAACGCCAACACTGACACACCAGATGATTCTCGAAGTATCACAGGGATCACTAAGCTAAATAATTTTGAGTTTAGCTCCGCTGAGTCAATTACCTGTTGGCGCGCATATTGCATTGACCGTGGACAGGCGGAAAAACAGTTAAACGGGAAAAGCCTGGTGCACATTGCAATTTAGCGTTGTTCAACACGCAATCGGTCAGGTTGTAATGCTAATCGTATTTGACAGAATCTCAAGTTTTCTTTGGACACATACTGGGGTGACATACTCCTAGATGGGCGTGGCCGGGAGCCATGAGTCAAGTCAGTCAACTCGCAAAGCTTAACAGAAGAGTGATAGTGAACCACTGGTGGAAGGACTGCAGATTGTCCCTACGCTTTACCCTGATAGGCCTCTGTTTTATTCTAATGAACTGATGCTGTGACAATAATACTATTTAGCTTTACGAACATGCTAATTGTCAAGGGTTTCTTTTGCAATTTAGTCAGACATCGCTCTTTCTTTATTTCTGCTGGAAACATCGTTCTCTAAAGGAGACTTCAGGTCATTTTCTAAAAAGGCACGAACACTGCGACCCCAACATCGGTGCCATTATCAACGGGTGTGACCGAGAAAGCGTCTGGTGATGCTTCCATGGATAGTAACCATGCATGGCAGGAGTATATTAATGTCTTCAAGGCAGCTGCATTCGTGTCTTTCATAGCCTGTCCACTTTAGAGAGGCACTTGTCTCTGGAGAAATATACTCAGTCACTGGAGAGACATTCCCTTATGGACTTAGCCAAAATGTGCTACAAACCCTGCTTGGAGCAAGCGTTGGCGCGTTACTCAAAGCCACAATAGGTCACCAAGAAGCCCTTGTTGTTTCAAAAGAGGGTTGGGCTCTCAGGGCAGTCAGTGACAAGCAGCACTCGTATCTTATGGCAAAATTCCGCACTGGTCAAACGACAGGCCGAAAGCTTGACGCCGAAATGGTGGCGCGGGAAATGCGCAGAGCCCAGGATCCTTATAATATTCGTCTTTTTCAGGTGCTAGTTTTTCGGGGCGGGGAGGATCGTTAAATTTTTGTAGAGAGGGAGAGGGAGTAGAGGAGGAAGACCCTTTAGAGGAAAACCTCATGGCCGAATCGTCTCAACCTCGTTCCTAGGGTCTCTCATCTTACCGCACCCTGGAGCGTATTCCAGTCCGGCGGAAAGATGAGAGACTCTAGGAACGAGGTTTGAATCACCCTTTTGATTTGAGGCACCCTTTCCAAATTCGCTGCAACGATTAATTTACCTTTATCGACTTAAAATTAGATGATCTAATGCATTTTGTTTCCGACACTGCGCGTAGACGCAGCGCAACAGTGCCTTAACAAACTAATCACTCTAGAACATCTGAAAACATAGATCTCCCAAACAGTTTACTTTCCTGAAAATAGTTTTTCACAAAGAACTACTTATTTATGATTTTTTGGTATCATTGTCACAGCATCAGTTCATTAGAATAAAACAGAGGCCTATCAGGGTAAAGCGTAGGGACAATCTGCAGTCCTTCCACCAGTGGTTCACTATCACTCTTCTGTTAAGCTTTGCGAGTTGACTGACTTGACTCATGGCTCCCGGCCACGCCCATCTAGGAGTATGTCACCCCAGTATGTGTCCAAAGAAAACTTGAGATTCTGTCAAATACGATTAGCATTACAACCTGACCGATTGCGTGTTGAACAACGCTAAATTGCAATGTGCACCAGGCTTTTCCCGTTTAACTGTTTTTCCGCCTGTCCACGGTCAATGCAATATGCGCGCCAACAGGTAATTGACTCAGCGGAGCTAAACTCAAAATTATTTAGCTTAGTGATCCCTGTGATACTTCGAGAATCATCTGGTGTGTCAGTGTTGGCGTTAAGAGCTGGAGACCACTTAATCTTCCACTGCATACAGATATCCGAAATTTCCAGGAGTACCCCCTCCCTCTTCCCGACTGTAGCTACAACTAAGAGCCATTCAAGAACAAGAAATAATTGCTCCTGGATAGGTCAGCTTTAAGAAGCGCATTTCAATCTACTGTCACTACTTTAAACCTGTAATCGGTTTAGGTAAATTGCGAAATGTTGAACGTTTGCGCAAGGGCAGTGAAAGCGTGACTGGGCTGCTCGTACGGTTGTGTGACAACTTTTACTGAGTCTCGAATATCAGCCACGCAGCATAGTTGCCAATATGATAAAAACAGATTCCTGAGGCCCCTGATTCTTACAGCAGAAAGCTTGGGCTCTTTAAGGCAATGTGGAGTGGTATTGAGGGGAATCGACGGCTTTTAGGTATGTTTTCTGTAACATTTTCGGATTAAATTAGTCGTATTAATATTTTGTTTATTTGTTTCGGGGCAGAACGTTTCACTTCTTGTTTCCATTTTACATAGGCGAAATTTATTTGGGACTTGCCACTACACTTTTAAACTTACACTTTTGTGACCTCGGTTTGATTTTGTTGTTGTACGGGTAATACATTGCCGAATTAACCTCTCGACTTCTTGAACTTGAACGGAGGTCGGCTGTTTGCCAAATTAGAATAAGGGCGCGATTTTGATTTGCTTCAAGATATTTCAACTCGATTAATTTACAGTCCTTTAACGTCCTTAATGCTAAACAGCATTCCAAGTTGACCCATTATTGTGTCTTAACGAACTTAAAGCGTTTTGGTGAACCGAAAACATTAAGGTTACAGGAAATCTCTTGCGTTTGTCGTGAAAACCATTCACAGTGTTGTTTACATTAATGAAATACACGCGATGACAGACTAGACATGACGGCGAACAGGAAATTAAACAAAGTTAACGCGCAATGTTTCGAAAACGTCTAAAAACAGTTTCTATGTAGTGGACATTATGTTTCTACTGATAGCAGTGAATTGACGGGATTTTAATGAATGATGGCCTATTACTTTCGCCGTTGAAACTGATTTGTCTCTTGTTCGTGTATAATTATTGTGTTATTTGCGCCCAACACATTGACATAGATTTTCGTTTTTCTCAAAGGGAAATACTGCGAGTTCAAGCATGAAACTTGGCATGATATATGTTTAATAATGATATTTCTAGGCTGTAAAGTAAAATAGTCGGAAAGTGAGGTACCAGATGCATTTTTATGCTGTTAAACATGACCTATATTTTGCCGTTATTTTTCACACGCTTCATAGGTATTTTTAAAATGGTTCGGAAAACCACTATATCAACATCTCTGAGATTAGTTTAAAGCGAGGAATAAATTAGAGTGGTTGTTCCACATTTGTGTGAAGTTTGAAGTCAATTCAATTTATTTTAAGACTTTACCAGCGCTTCGTCCTCGCACGTTATTTCGGTCATTTTATTACACGAAAAACCGCACTTTGACCGCGCTTTCAAATTTTCGCGAATTTCTGAAAAATAAAAATTCGCTGGAACCTTGAAATATGATTTTTAGAATTAGGTCACCTAAGGGTATCTTTGGGCAAAATATGAGCGATTTGCCAAATGGGTCGTTGACCGGCGGTTCTCGATCCTAACAGTCAGCCATTCTTAAGAGGCCGAAATCATGATGTGGTGATATCTCGAAGAAAAACGAACGCCTACCTCTGCAAATGTCATGGTTGTTAATCTTTTCGGATAGCTGTTATACTGTGAAAAGATGAATGTAAACGGCCTACCTCGATCTTTTGGTACTGCCCGGTTTTCTCTGACAATGACTCTTAAGTTGAACACGTCTGTGTTGAACCAGAACATTCACAACAAATGTAAATTGGCTTTGAATTAAAATTTCAGAAAAATTCGCTGTTCCACTGTAAGAGAACAGTCCAAGAATAAAACTACGTCTAATTTGGTGACTAAAATTCAAACTCTTTCTCCTTAAAAATGACTATGTACAACGGGTAATTTTCTTCAGAAATTATCTATTATGTATCTGCATGTATAATTTATATATCAAAATAAAAACAATTTTCTTGAAAATATGCAAATTTATGACGATCCCACATGAACAAGAGCGGCTTTCATTTGAGTGACTCAAGCAATTACAATGGCTAATCACAACACAGTCGCAAACGATACAACCAATGAGAACACGAAGCAAATGATACGTCACCAGCACAAAGTGCGGTAAAACACACGTGACCAAGTCGTGATTGGTCGAGTAGGTGGCGGAAGCGCTACGAGCCAATCATAGAGCATTTTGAGCAAGACTATTCCATTTCTATATTACTTTCGACACCCAATTGAAAATCGCTCTACTCGCACCAAGCGTTGATCTCTAACTAACATTACTAATGTTTCTTTGATTCTTGGAATCTAAAACTTGAATAGTTTCCTTCACGCTGTGACAAGTATCCCGGCGGTCGTTAAATTCGACACTGGCATTTTTCTTGAGTTTGTCTTCACGGGAAATTTCAGGGAAAAATACGTCCTTGTCTTCCTGTCGTTGTCTATGCTCAAGAGGGCTCCAGTCACGAGGCAGTGATGACGAACTCGACGAACCATCCACTGTCCTCCTGAATTCAATGGTGTAGCCAACTTCACGATCGGAACCCGCCATTCCGCCTAAAATACGAAGAGTTCATGAGTGGTGTCAACATTTACAGATATATAATCCCCAAACAATATAGACTTAATGAATCACCCAAACAACGTTAACGCAGTGATGTGGCTTGCCACAGTATACCTACCCACATACTCGTTGACGTAATCCTTTACAAAGTTCTGGATAGTGCGATTATCAGGTGGTAGTGGCTGTATTTGTGACGAGGAAACGTTAAGTCCACCTTTACTCAATAAAAATATATAGAAATGGAGTCAACGTAAAAGGTTTCGATAATCGTAGAATTCACTTCTCGTTTACAAGGGAACAGTACACATCTTACGTACTCCGACGGCAAACATCTCAAAATGACAAACAAACACCTCTGATCAGCAATAGTCATCATGAATATGCAAAATAAGATTAGACCAATCAGCTAAAAAACACGTCACAAATTTTTAAAATCAACACCCTTTGCACGCTTTTTCTGCTACAAATTTGAATTTTCTTTGTTCATATGGAGCCCACGTGAACCCGTATGGACTGAACAAACAGTTCAGTCACAGTTCTTGGATGCCGATCTCTCCGGCTCATTTTGAAAATAAATTTGGTAGCGTTCATTTTAACATTCAAAGATGCAAAAACTGATTAATCATTACGATTTTTTATCCGCATGTCACACAAAAAAGTACAACTTAAATTCAGGATAAGTGGCCAAAAAGCAAGGTTGTCTGAGTTATTATGGAGCTTAAGCAACGACGACGGCGACGCAGAGGACGACGCCTTGTAAAAATAAATTTATATTTTACAAGCGAAATTCGCGACTGGCTAGATCTGTCCGTTACAGCAATAGCTCTAAACACGTGCTCAGGCTAAATACGCAATGACATAGCTCAATTCCAAATGGAAATACGAAAAGCTAGCCGTCTTCGTCCACGTTCAGTAGGCGACGCAGAACTTGGCCATTTCACGTTGTTGTTTTACAGAGGACGGCAAAGAAATGTACAAAGATTTATAACGCACGCGCACAGCTATTGTTTTGCTCATTAAACCTTTTGTTTGGTGACGTTCTCGTTGCCGTCGTCGTCGTGGTTTGCTTAAGCTCCCTATTAACAAGGCAGAGTCTCACCGAAAAATCCTTGTCTTAAATTTAGTAGCTGTGTTTCGTCTTTGGCGGGAAACGCGAGATTTGTCCACGTGACATTGTCAGTCCTGGCGTAGCTAGTGCCAGTGCCAGGCGTAGAGAGTCGCACGCTTACGATAAAATAGCACACAATTTTGATGAAAAAGAAAGTTTC
>NC_138156.1:21666261-21836261 GCF_964199315.1 Orbicella franksi
AGCGGGAGATTTTACAGTACCTTTAGGAAATTGAGCCGAAAAAATATGACAGGAGATAATATGTAAGAATTGTACCTCTTAGGGGAGAAAAACATTTCAAGCCATGCCCACAAAACAGGAACTTCCTACCTCTTAGGGGTTCTTTTCAAAATTTCCAATAAGCACTGCTGTCCTTTATATATGGGAGTTCCCCACCACCCTCACCCCCCCCCCCCCCTTCCTAGGCATTTTACCTCCACCTGCTTTAAAAACCTCACAGCTTATCTGTCTACTACAGGGCAGGAAAAGGATTATGGGCCCTGCCTCAAGGCATTGCTGGTTACGTCCATTCTCTGATTCAATTGCTTAGAGTTTCCATGGTTTGGTTCAGAGATCAAATGATTTGCCATTTGGCAAATTAGTCAGGTGTTGAACCCAGTAATTCTGGGATTATTCACAACAATCATCATTTCACAACATAATCCTGGGATTATTCACAACAATCATTTCACTGCTATGACTAAATCACTTTACTTTATAAAAAGAACGTTTACATAGGTTATAATATCTTAAGGCTGCTACTTTGCTCCTTGAAATAATCCTAAGAAACAAAGGTTAACACTTTGAGTCCTTAGAGTGAGAAATGGGATTGAATATGTTCTTACATTATCAACACAATCTCAAGCACATAGGTGATGAGAATATAGAAAATCACCAACAGAACTCAAACCTGATCTAATGTCAAGTTCTCAAAACTAACACTGAACAAAATGTATGAGAATCAGTAAGAAGAGTAATTATCTTGAACAGTCAACTCTAATGATAAGTTAATAAAGATGGTCAACTCTAATGTTATCTGTTTGGTTGTTTCCCATTTCTACTACCCCACAGGTATGCCAGTGGCCTTTTGGCCACTCTTTACAAAGACAGCAACACACTATTTCAACATCTAAAATCTTCCACCTGAGGAAGGTGACAAAGTCCATCCTCCCTACCAAGTCGAACGCAGACGCTAAATACATTTGTTTAGAGGATTGACTCCCTCGCTTATTCACTTGGATTGACTGTACATTCTAGTGAATTATTAAACAAAAATATAACTGCTGCTAGACTTTCTTTAACAGCAACCGCCCTTCTTCTCTTGTGTATTGCTAACATGAATGTTTTGAGAAGTTTCCTCGTTGTCCTTGCTCAATTGTTTCTTTAGAATATCTTCGGCTAGGTTGTAAAATGCCTGTTCTATGTTGATGTTGGTTTTGGCGCTTGTCTCCAAGAAGCGAATGCCATGCTCTTTGGCAATCTGGGATAAACAAAGTTTCAATTAGCCAGTTTAATTATCAGTAACTCTAAAAAAAAAAAATTGCCCATAGTTTCTATACGTGGTGAAACCAGTTTGTTGATGAAGGCAGAAACGACCTTAGTGAGGGGAGCAGGCTTTTAGCCAGAATTTGAAAAGTGGCCGTCCAAAATGTACTGTAGGGCCTGCTCAAATGAGAAATTTATAAGGCAACATATGAAAAATAAAACAATTCTCTTTAGAAAGTGGCTGTCCACAGGTCGCCTGGACACCTATCTGGCTAAAGCCTGGAGGGGAGGGAGAGAAACAAAAGAAAGGGAGGGAAAGGAGGGAGGGAAAGCAGGTAGGGTGAGGTATGGAGGATGATGGAGAGATGGAACTGACAGTGACTGTTCTCACACAAATTTTACAACCAGTTTGTACGTAACAAAACCACAATAAATGGCACGTAATGCAGGCACAATTATGACATTTAACTCCCATTTCTAAAGTTTTGTCTAGAAAATTGGAAAATAAACAAACAAATAGATGCTTAAACATGACGAGAAGACAATGGGTAAAATACAACAATCATTCCAGTTCCGATACCTGCGTTTAACAACTGGAAATCTAACCAACACTTTGTCAATGCTACAAGCCGCCGAAAAACGATTTCACTCAATCCCGAAAAATCAAGATGGTGGTTTGCAAGGAAACGGGTTTAGTTCCCTGTTCTCCTCGCTTTGATTCAGGATAAATCGTGCATGACATAAGTGCAACATCATTTATCCAAAGGAATGTCGAATGTCAGCATTAAGCAATGACGTTACAAGTTATCACTTAAAAAATCAGCATTTTGTAGCGGTCCCTTCAACTCACCTGTTCCCCTCGTTCTTTGCTGACAACTCTTCTATCATCCATATCACACTTGTTACCAAGAATCATCTTTTCTACATCTTCGTTTGCATGCTGAAAGAAAGTGTTGATTAAACTTATTTGGCTGCTTTTACTTGTTGTAAGTTAAAATTGAGCTCATTCGACTGATCATGGTTTCTTTGACATTCTATCAGAAACATACAAATCATTTTCTCAAAAAAAATGAGCGAGTGGTTTAGGGCACTAGATCTGAAATTTGGGAGTACTGAATAGGGGTGTAACAATTCATATTCCTCGTGATTCAATTCAATTTTGATTATTGCCTTTCAATTTCGATTATTTCAATTCCATTATGCAAAATATTAATGTTTTTTAATTCTTATAACATGATACACAATGTAAACAACTTACAACCCTAAACCCTACATTTTAGGAAACAATGAGCGTGTCACACATGGTTTGCCTTATTTAGAAATTCTCAAGGGGTGTTCGAAGACCAACATTTTTACCACGCAGCAGAAAATGGCGCACGAACTGCAAACGTCTTTACTCATCAATCAAAAACGTACATTTTAAAGAGTTCTGGATTCTGATTTCACAATACAATAACTCACTGAGGGCACTCTGAGAAAGGTATGCAAACAATTGAACCAAAATCGCAACATGGAATCAAAGAATTGTGAATCGAACTGAACGGTCATAATCGTGATTAATCAAGAATTCGATTAATCATTACACCACTAGTACTGAGTCACATTTGCTCTTGGGCAAGTGAAAATGGAAGGTTGATGGTCCAGTGGGCAAGCGTAATTAGCCTCAGTAACCTTGTTAGTTGATAAGGAATGAACATTGCACACCTACTGGGTAAGTAATATTTTAGTGGGAGCAACTAAAAACTGAAATGTACTGGCCCACTGGGCAAATGGAATTCAAATTTTTTTTCCTGCCCTGTATCAAATGGGATTTAAATTCACTTGAGCAATGCCAATCATAATTGTGATAATACCCATTCCTTAGAAGTCAAATTATTTTCCATCATTATTACCTCCTCAATGTTCCTCAGCCATTTGGAGATGTTATCAAATGTTTTCTCCTGAGTAATGTCGTACACCAACATAATACCCTGAAAGACAAAGATTATTGTCAATGTATGAATCATTTTACTTTTGGAGTGAATTTTACCTGTGGAGGTAACTCCAAGCACAGGACCATTCAAATGAATGTTTCAGTTGTATTGAAGTTTTTATTATGCTATAGATCATTTTCCCATGACGTCAACAAATTCCAAAATTCAAAACTAAAGAGGCACAAACGTTTTCATCTTCATCAGGCATAAGGGGATCTAAATTTATATCTGTTTACAACTTTTAATAACTCATAATAATTGGTTTGGAAACCAGCGCATTTTGAATATTGGAGTTATGACACAAAGCTATGATTGAGTTTGCGAAAAATATACACTTATCTTGTAATAAGTGCTTGTGTAAATATTTGTTAGTTCAATTCAGATATTCAGTCGACTAGAGAGCCAAAGTACCAGTAAGTTCCAGATGTTTACACTACTTTCCAGCTGCCATATTGGTGGACCGTAGAGGTTCACCAACACAGCATTTCTATACTGGGCTCTGTAAAGTTGTGCAAAACATTTTGACAAATATCTGAAGTTTAGGAAAACGCAGAGACCTAAAACATAGAGAAGTCTCTTCTTTACTTATTTCCTATACAGTAACACTGCAATTTCTTGACTTTATCCACTGCATAGTTTTTGATTTATTTTTTCGTTGCGTGACAGTGAAAACAATCTCTACAAGGTACTTCTAACTTTTTGATGGAAGAAAACCTCAAATCTAGGCATCTAATAAGCCATAATTCAAACAAGTGGAATAAAGCAAACTAGTGGAATAAAGCAAACCACATGACATCAAGGTTGAGGGATAAAATAAAGGATTTCTCTGTTAAAATTGAAATGTTTCTAAAATGACCCATTGCAAGTACATTGATGAACCAGTTAGCATATACTGAACCTACACATAAGGATGTGACCATTCAAATGAAAGCTGCTTTTTGTAGTTTCTATTTCATTATTTTAGGGTTAAAGGGCTGAATCATTTTACCATTGCTCCTCTGTAATATGATGTGGTTATTGTGTGGAAGCGTTCCTGCCCAGCGGTATCCCTAAAGAAATGACAGACATGAACATTAGAAAAGAACTCTACAGAAGGCAACATTTCTAAATAAATTTCACAAAGCCCATATGCATCCTACTAATAGGGAAAATTATTTCATGGAGAATTCTGTCTACTTTATACGCCTTATGTACTGTACTAACTATTTGGTCACTCAAGGGTTTCATTAAGGGCCAGGCACCAGGCAAATTGACTGACTGTGGAAATAATTTTGCACACCTGGGGTCCGTTTCTCGAAGGTCCTGGTAACTTTTTGGGCCCATAAAGCCATTTTTAGTTCATCTGTATCTAAAAACGGAGAAGTGTATATGCCTGAAACTTCTTGTATGAAGGGAACCTCTGTCCATATTAAGAATACCTGAATAAAACAGCTCTGTAATCATAAGGTTCGAGATTTTGCTATGGCTTTCGGGGTGCAAAAACTTTCCGGGACCTTCAATAAACGGGCCCCTGGTTTGACCATCTAGAGGAAAGTGTTTCTTATAAATGAGTTCAGTTCCAAAAGTTTTGCCTGTCTGTGAAAACCAATTCTACTCATTCTAAAAACATCAATGAAATCCCCGGGTAATAGGTGGGAAAAGCTGTATTATGACAAGTGAAAATGTTGGTTGTAAGCAAGATTAGAGTGATCACTGTTATCTGCCAGAAGACATACAACCATTGATATAATCACTGGAATAGGAAAAGAACCAGGCTTTTAGTCAGATAGGCATCCAGGCATCCTGTGGATGGCCACTAATTACAGAAAAATCGTTTTATTTTTCATATATGTTGCCTTGTAAATTGCTCATTTGCGCACGCCCTATAGCACATTTTGGACACCCATTTTTCAAATCCTGGCTAAAAGCCTGTAGAGACCCTGATTTTTCCAGCCAATATGTGGATCTACTCGATGAATGCCAATGTACCTTTAACCAGACATTTTGCCTTACAATGCAACCACTCAATGGTAACAAAGACTGCGACATCCAAGATCATGACATGTTCAACCTAGAACTGCTGTAAATGCCTTCCCCAAAGAGCAATTCAGTGGAGATGTATTTGACTACTGTTCTTACAGTTCTCATGTTCAAATCCAATTTATGAACTTTAACCTCAAAATTGGCTAGTAACAATTTAGTTTCCAAGTTCTTTACAAACTTTGCAAGGCAGTGTGGAAAGGTGGTCAAACAATGTAACAAATGACTATAAGGATGTCATTCAATCACCTTTAACACCAAAAAATATAGAGTCTCCCATTTGAGTTACATAGAGTTTTGTATAATTGAGCATTTAGGATTTACACCACAAGTAATCATGGAAAATTCTTTTGAAATTTATCAAGTCTTTAATAAAGTAGTGTAAATCAAAATTACTTTCAGAGCTTATCATAGGATTGCCCATGTATCATAATTTTGTCAGTAATTATGACTGACAAAATTAAAAACATGTGCAAATTAATTAAATAAAACCCTTACCATTTAAGAGCAAGGTAACGAATTGTGAACTTAGCTTTAAAATGATAAATAAAACAAGCAAACAAACCATATCTGTAGCTTGATCTTTTTTCCTTGAAGTTCAATAGTCTTTATCTTAAAGTCGATACCTGGAGAGTAAAGTTAACTTCAATAAGTGTACATGCAATTAACTCTGAATATTTGCAAATATAAAACAATGCGAGTGTAATTAATTTTTTGAGCCAACTTGTGAGAGTCACAGAAATATAATATTTGAGTGGCGAAGTAGATTTCATCTGTCTCAGCAAGTCACTGTGCATATATTTTTTGTTTCACAAGAAGCCATCTTTAAAATCAAAATATAACTGTTGCAATGCATCAAAATGTCAGCCTTTACACAGGGGTTTCATCAACATTTTTAGCAGGAGCAAACTAATTTTCAAAGGCAGAAAAAACATGTTAAACTCAAAATATAATTTTGTTGCAATGCATCAAAATGCTAGCCTTTACAGAGGGTTTCATTAACATTTTCAGCAGGAGAAAACTAATTTTCACAGACAAGAAAAATGTTTTGATCTGAACTTTAAAAGAAAAACGTTCTTCTAGATGGTCACACACGGCCAGCAAAATCATCCTCACAGCTGGTCAATTAGCCCCGTGCTCAGCCCTTAATGAAACCCCTACTTTACTTGAAATAAAGGTGTGATGAATTGTCCCTTTAATTAGTACACTGGACAAAACTGTTCTGGATCGACATTTTACGACATAAAATTAAAACAAATAAAGTGTCACAAATAATTTTATGATTGTCTTAAACTTCATTAAATTTCACACATGGAAACTTATCTTTATATGGATCACACAAGAGGGGCTTGCGTTACACCTTGTCCAAATTTGGTAACTGTGTCACAAAAGTATGTATAATCACGTGATTTCTGAGAAAAAAGAGTCACATTTGGAGTGTTCTTTTGCGAAGAAACTCTTCACGTGCTTGTGGATATTTTTGTCAAGATTTTGACAAGAAAACATGAGAAAGACTTTACACTTAATTGGCACTGTGATACAATACTGTCTTCAGAAACTGATCTTCTTTGAAGTCTTTAAACTGTTCTTGCCCCTAGATCGGCTGTTTTGAAGGTGGCTGCCTTTAGTTCAAGTTCACACAAATCACAATTGCACAAAATACTGCTGTGTTAAAGCGTTGTCGGCCAAGAACCTCAGACACTGCTATTTGTGCTTTTAGAAATGTTTCCAGACCTGTTTTTGGGCTCATCTACCAGGAGCTTGCCATTTTCTCGAATAACTTTGTTTGGTTTGCCTTGTGGCCCTTCAGTGGTAGTGTCACAACCGTGAATCTTTGATTCTTTAAACTGCAGATGCATCACAGGATTATATACGCTGTTTAGATGGTTATCGCTTTGTTCCTCGTGCCATCTCAAAGCATAAAAAAAAAATCCACAAACACGTAACGATGTTCTTCGCACAACTACTCTGGTGATGTCGATGTAAACTATAACTTTTTTTTTCTCACAAATTGTGCAATTTTCTGTACTTTTGTGATTCAGTCCGCAAATTTAGATACGCTGTAATGCAAGTCTTTCGTGCATGAAATATATGAAAATAAATTTCCATGTGTAGAATTTAATAGAGTTTAAGACAATCACAAAATTATTTGCGTTGCTTTGTTTGTTATAATTTTTTTTCGTAACAGCGACCCAGAACAGTTTTGTCCAGCATACTAACCAATCAAGAAGTAATTTTCTATTTTCATAAATTAACAATGGATAGTTCCAGAAAATTTCCATACCCACCACATAGAAGGTCAATGGAAATTCTGACAGGGTAGGAGATCTCAGATTCAAAAAATGTTTAAAAGAAACGTTTTCAAGAAAATTTGCAATTAGGCAGCAAAAAGGAGGAAATGGGTTACTAGTGGTTCAATGAGGTTTAAATCTACAATAATTACACCTCTTTAGGATCACACAGCAGTCACATGCACTGCACAAAAACTGCCACTTTGACAGTCACTGGAAAGTTCAACTTTGTATTTCACATCTGCATAGAGAATTTAATTTTTGTTATCCACAACGTTCATCTGCTTCCACTGTTCTGTCAGTAACATTTTCTTACAAACACTATGCTCATTTTCCTACTACAATCTGTTATCAAACTTCAAGTTGACAAAAACCAGAAATGGGATTGGATTATTGCGTTTGACACATAACCTTGATACATGATATCTATAAACATATTGTACGACTTAACACAACAGGAACTGGAAACTTCAAAATTGAAAACAGAATCAAAGTCCATTCAGGGAATAAACGAATATTACTATTTCCCTCTTTACTAAATACACAACTTCCTGTATTTCAAAAACATGGTTATAAGCAAATTAATGATCACAGAAATAAACCTGAAAGACGTTTTTATAAAATTTAATTATGTAATTAATTTGGTTATCAAATCCCTTGTGGAATTATATTTACTACAATTTTAAATTCAGTAAAATCTAAAATCATATAATACCAGTTATTGCAGACATCCCACAAACCCTTACTTCGATCGAAATATTGGAAAGTTTAAGTGTGTAGCTCGGAATAATGGTTCTTTCACACCAGAAATACCTATCTATAACCTTACTCTTTCACTAATTCGGCGTCAAAATGTTCTCTCCTCCATAAAAACACGGAAATGTTGTTTGCAGTTGGACTAGAAACAGATATCTCACTGTTGAAAAAACACAGGCACGTCTGCAATGATTTTGCAATGTTTAAGGAATGTGCAACGACGACACCAAAAATAGTTGTGATCTTTCGGACTTTAGAATGCAGCATTGAAATTCTACCACATGAAAAATACAGGGATACCATTTTTCTGTAACTCGCCTTTCAGTTGATAAGAATCTGAGAGATTTCTTTGAGTTTTACGCTCTAAGCCTGAGCAAAGGGCTAAATGGTTCAGGTTTGGAAAAAGGACTTTAAAAACGGTCGTGAATGCTAAATTGGGCAACTAAAAACGCTTGAATATTTAAATGCAAACCAATTTTAAGTCTGCCTCCGACTAAATTTTAACACCTTATACCACAAACTATCAATGAAACTCCAGAAAGCAAAATACAACACGAATGGCGAGGCTTTCAGCATGCATTTGCAGAGCGAAAGTCAATTAAGCTTTGATCAAGCTCAGTGGCTTACAAGGTTAAGTCTAGGGGAACTAAACAGCTAAACATCGCTCCTTTTGCTTACCTATCGTCGAGATAAACGTCGTGTTGAAAGCATCGTCGGAGAAGCGAAATAAAATGCAAGTCTTTCCGACGCCTGAGTCCCCTATTAGGAGTAACTTGAACAGATAGTCATAGCTTTTCTTCGCCATAGCTTTCCGCCTACTTCTCAGAATATCACATGCGTATTGCGAGTGACGGGAGTAGGAGAGTGGGAACAAGTGTCCACTCAGCCCCATTCTTTGCACTCCTTTGGAGTGAACATCGCGGACTGGACACGGGCACCTCTGGACGCACCTGGGACATACTCCAATTTACGTAACAGGAACAATTTGCATAGAGTTAGAGCCCACACACCACTGGGACTCAGAAACTCTTACAAGTACCCCGTATAAAGACATATAAACAAGCCTCTGCCCTGTTATTGACAATGAATGCCGTCATAACATTGTCAAAGTAGACTCCAGATCCACTCAGCTATCGCCTCACGGATCCACAGCTACTTTGACGACGTTATGATGAAATTCATGATCAATAATTGGACAGATGCATGAGAAACTGACGACAATTTTTTAAAAGGAGGCAATCTGGATGGGACCAAGGGTCCTCCTCATTTCCAAGAGTGAGAGGGATAAACTATCAACCATAAAATGGTTAGTATTTGATCAATTTGTATCCACTTTGGGCAGCAAAAAGGTCTTGGACAGATCTGTCCTTTGAATGTATAAAATCATTTCCCCCTGTTGGTCAAGACTTCATTAACTGCCCCTACGATTTTCACAACTTTTACCATTATTAACTACACTTACAAGGTCATGCAATTTTCTGACAATAACCCACACATCAAATCCTGAAAATTAAGCCATAGTTTAGGGTTATACCCCTAATATAAGAGGAGTAAAGGTATTTTTCGTCTTGAATGTTTTTCAATTCAAGCTGTGACTTCCTCAACAGCTGTTAATCTGATTTATGACATTCAACAACCAATCAATTCCTTTCAGAATGGTAAATTACATGTGTAGTCTTTGGGTCCATTTTACAAATATGTGGTATTCCCCTCAGCAGTGAAATGGATTTCAAAGATAAGTTTACCAGATTTAATCAAGCTTTCATAAAAGGAGTTAAAAACCTCCAATGGGTCAAATAACAGGCGATTTCTTAACATTTCTTCCCTGTAGAGAAACATCACCAACATTTGAAAATTATATTAATCATTTAAGAATAAATAATAACGGTAAATTTGTATAATGCCAATGCTATAAACAAATGCAAATGCACCTTACATCATGGAAGCACAGTGTACATCATAACAGTTAATTAACTTGTAGTAACTAAGGTGAAAACTGAGCTCTGCAAAGACTATAAAATCTTGAAGGAATCTTAAAGGAAAGATGAAATATAATATAGGAGTCTCCCAAGACATGAAATATCTTCACATACAAGCAAGGCAGATGACTTACTATCATAATGGCTAAAATGATGTTTACATGGAAGTACACTGTACCCATTATAAACACCTGCTAATGTCATGAATCCCTTTAGGGGATGGCATTCTGTTGAAATTTCCACTTTGCAAAGGGTTGGCTAAGATTTTGTAACTGACAAAAATTTCACTGTAATTGCAGAAGTATTTTGAATCCTGCTGTAATGTACCCAGGTTTAATGCACACAGTGAGATTTCCATGTAATATTATTAATAATAATATAATTAGTAATATTATATATCCCAGTTCCATGATGGCTGCCCCCATATGTACACACATGTACAACCATAATCAGAGATCCACATTCACAGTCATCCGGTCATCCCTGAAGACTAACAAATTGTAGGGACAACCAAAACAATACGGAAAATCGTCTGCTGGATGAGTCTAGCTTGACCCTACCGGAAAAAAAATTCTTTAATTTTCTTGAGTTTCCTACATTCTGACCACTTGTTATCCATTTGGAACTTGTAGAAAGCAGAGAAAGATTTGCAGCTTTCTTTTGCAATAAAATCGTCATTTTGGTCAGCCATCTTGGATGATGTGATGATTGAAATCATTGCAGGTTCATCTCACAGTATGTGAATGGGCAAGTAAAATTTTGAGAGGCCAAGATGTCATCTGGCATACTTGCCCAGCTGTTGACTTGGAGAAAAAAACCAGCATGGATCCCTGCATAATTACTGCCACTTGAGCTTTACTTAGCATTACAAAAAAGGTCTTTCTAGTAAAAGTTTGCACAAGTTGAACTCTTAAACCAATCTACACTAGTGTTAAACAAATTTACATCAGTCAGAAAAATGACAAAAATGTTATTAAACTTTGACATTTCCACAGTGGTAAAATGAATGAAAATGGATTTCATCTAAGTCCAACTTTTGCCTAAGGTCTGGTGGGGGAGTGGTGGAAAACACCTCAAAAACTAGACTTGCCACAAGTTGACCTTTGCTTGACCATTGCCCTTGAGCAAAGCAAGAGGGCAATGGCAAAACCAACAAGGCAGGGAAGTACATGTATTACTGGAAAAGGCTTTAACAAAGTCTAACCCCTCCCCTTCCCAAAAATAGAATAAAATAAAATAAGTAGGCAGATAAAACTGAAAACATATTTGCACTATAAATATCTCAAGTTTTTTTCAGGCACCCTCATCCCACCAAAAAAGATAACACCCAAAGCTGATTCAGTGTTGCGATAATATACTAATTTGATTCCATGTGGCTGTCAATATGCTCAAGAAGGAGTGTGTGACTACTGAATTCCTTTAAGCAAATCCAACATTCAGCTTCACTTGACTTAACATCCTGAATTGAAGAATCATGAGTGAGGTATTTTACAAACTGAGAACCATCAGAACGAACTACTGTAGTACCAGGCGTTCTCCTCTGGGCCCTTTGACTTCTTAACTGGCTGCAATCTTTGCTAGGCTTCCCTCCTTGGTGTAGTGTCTGTTCATGTTTATTACGATTTATTAAGGTATTGAAGCCTCTGCCACAGTGTTTGCACTTAAAAGGCATCCTTTTTCGGTGTATCATTTCGTGCCTTGCTAGTCTCCATCTGGTTGGGAAACCTTTGTGACATTGTTTGCACTTATAAGGCTTTTCTTCTGTGTGTTTTGGTGTAGATTGCTGAGGACTCTGCTTCTGGCATTTTCCTGACTTGGCTTCTGTATGTATTTGTTCATGTTGCAAGCAATGTCTTGAGTTGCGAAAACACTTCCCACAGGTTTTGCACTTAAAAACCTTCTCTTGGGTGTGTGTTTTGGCATGTCTCTCAAGTTTGCTTGGCCAAGGGAAACATTTGCCACACTGTTTGCACCTATAAGGCTTCTCTGTTGTACAAGTTCTGTTAGACTGCTGCAGAGTTTCCAGATGGCTACGACATCTGTTGGTTGACTGATTTCCTGTTTCTCTTGTATGTAATCTTTCATGCCGCTGACAAGTTCTTAAGTCAATAAAGCACTTGTAACAGTGTTTACACCTGAATTTTTTCGCTCCTGGGTGATGCTTCTTTTCATGGTAATGGCGACCGCTTGAGTCACTGTAACACTGTTCACAGTATGTGCACTTGTAAGGTTTTTCTCCTGTGTGTAATCGGTAATGTCGGTTCAAATTTCCTGATAAGCTAAAACACTTTCCACATTGTTTGCACTCATAAGGCTGTTCTCCTGTGTGTGTTCTGTAATGTAGTTTAAGCTTCCTTGGATGGTTAAAACACTTGTCACACTGACTGCACTTATAAAGTTTCTCTGCTGTGTCTGTCTCTCCTGCATGCAGCCTCCTGTTATGTCTCTCAAGATCCCAAGCTCGAAAGAAACACTTGGTACACTCTTTACATTTGTATGGCTTTTCTGCTGCAAATTGATTTCTTCTTTTACCTTGCCCTGATGTTTTTGCGGCACCAAGACCTCTGAAATCCTGAGTAGTTGATTGATTGCAGTCATCTCCTGTATGTGTTCTTTCATGCCGCTTTAAAATGTTTGCTTGGTTGAAACACTTGCCACATTGGTTGCACTTGTATGGTTTTTCTCCAGTGTGTATTCTCTTGTGTTGAATACAGTTTGTTGCTCGGTTAAAAGACTTCCCACATTGATCACACTTGTGAAGTCCCTGTCCAGAGTGCATTCTTCCATGTATCTTAAGTCTATATATGCTACTTAAATGCTTGCCACATTGATTACACCTAAAAGTTTTTGGGCTAAGCCATTGAGGATCTTTTGCCTTACTTAAATGTTTGTCACGCTCTTTCACTGATTGCTTCATAACTGTGTGTGACTTTTCATGAAGCTGCAGACTGCTTAAGTCACAAAAACACTTGTCACACTCTTCACACTTAAAGGAGTTCTCTGCTCCATGAATTCTGTTATGATGCCTCTTTATATCCCGTGCAGTTTTAAAATATTTCCTGCAAGGTTGGCACACGTGATTCCTCTTCACTTTCTTATTTCTGTGTGTGCTTAAATCCCTCTTAAGGTCTGATGGACATCTAAAACACTTGATGCAATGTTGGCACTTGTATGGTTTCTTTGCTGCATGTGTTCTGAGAGAATGTCTTTGAAGTTCTGATGCAAATTCAAAACACTTGCTACACTGTAGGTACTGGTGAGTCTTTTCTGTGTTGTGTGTTCCGTCATGCCTTTTCAGGTCTGATGGAAATCTAAAACACTTGCTGCAATGTTGGCACTTGTAAGGTTTTTGCTTGTGTGTTCTGTTAGTATGTTTCTTAAGTTGCAATGGAGACTTTTCTGTGTTGTGTGTTCCATTATGCCTTTTCAGTTCTGATGGATATCTAAAACACTTGCGACAATGTTGGCACTTGTAAGGTTTCTGCTTGTGTGTTCTGATAACATGCGTCTCAAGTTCTGAAGGAAATCTGAAACTCTTGCTGCACTTTTTGCACTTATGGGACTTCTTTTTATGCATCGTTAGTTCATGCCGGCGACAATTGCTCAAGTCATTAAAATCCTTGTCACAATGTGAGCACTTATAAGGCTTTTCTCCAGTGTGTATTATGGTATGACGCTTAAAATTTGTTTGGTTGCCGAAACACTTTCCACATTGAGTGCATTTATAGTGTGCTTCAGGCATGTCTGCTCTTTTTGTATCTCAGTGTACAAAACCTGTAAGATAATAAATTAGGAAGAAAGTTACCAGTTAGTATAGTATCATGGTTATTTACCACTGAATGAGTTTACATCTCTCAAGTGGCAGCAGTAACAAACTTAGTCAGTTTGCTGGAAGTTTCATCTATGCTTATTCTCCCAGATTGTCCAGGAGTCTCCTGGATACAGATCAAATCTCCCAGTCTTCCGTACTGGTCACCAAATCTCCTAGATCCAAAGGAAATGACTTAAAGTGCATTTTGCACACATATTTTGGTCAATTTTGGGCATTTTCAGGGGAAGATGCTTGGGTATCTGAAAGATATTTGAATTGGTGGAACTCTACTTTTAAAAACAGTTTTTGGAAGGTCAAGAAGGGGCATTATTTAAAACACAAAATGGTGAAAGGACAAATTGTCACTACGGTTAGCCTAAATATTACTGACTCAATAATGGTTAGTTCTTAATACTCACTGTAAGGGTTAACCCTCACAGAAACCCATACATGTATGTCACACTGACTCTATTGCACTTATCAATGGCCATCACGGGGGGTGACCCCAGGGACATACGTGGGCATGGTGTGGGATTAGTTAACTTTGGTCACCAATTTTAAGCCTGAGATGGGAGGATTGGATTGCTTTTGCACTTTCGTAGCAGGATCCCCAGGGAATGACCCACGGGATTTGTAGCACCACTGCCATATTGAAGACAGAGCTGGAAACGGGTGGTGTTCCCGTCTGCAAAAGGACTGGGTATGTTGGTGAACACATTCCAAAATGGAAACGGAAAAAACAGTCAGCGACTTTCACATTTCTCTGGTAAATCTGCCCTTTTAGCTGGCCATCCTTCGCTTACATAGCGAATATATTTTTCAAAAGAAAACTATGATTTCATCTATGCTTGGATACAGCTACTTTTTTATAGATCACATGTGTGTCAAAGTGTAAATTCTGTGTTGTAAACAAACACGGGAGCAGGAAAACAGAGATTTCATTATTGTCTTTTCATTGTTGCTTTAGTTTCTTGCAATTTAAAACTATTGCAAAACTTTACTTTGTTTTTGATTACATTTCTGCCAATTAAAATAAAACATTTCAAAATATACTGTAGTCAACGAATCCTTGTTCTTCATCACCAGGAAACAGGTGGAATATTCTATCTTTTCCCATTGAATGGTTTACAAGCTAAGGTAAGCTGAACCTCATCATGTGTAGGAAACAAGTGGAACAGCTTTCTTTGCCTACATTTTATTAACTCTTATAAGTATAATTATAGCACATAGAAAATTAATTATGGGAAATTGACTTGGCAGAGCAAACTTCTTTAGCCCCAGGGGAGGGACGTTCGTAGCTTTTTGCTAAAAAAATCTTGCGTGTGGGTAAGGAGATTTGTAAACGTCATTGTGCAAATGCCCAGGGGTTCCCCAGGGTCACCATAACCTCTAATGCCATTTCGCCATTTTACCATAATTTTTTGTGTTTCTAACATGTTCATCCAGAGGGTATGATTGACAATCTCCTCGATAAATTTTCAATTTATTTAAGTTAACATCTCTAAAATATGGAAGAACCCAGAAACACTGTACTGACTCCCTCAAGCTTACACTTGTGATTTTAAATTTTATGAAATAGAAAATAGCGTGCAGACAGTTTTGGAGAATTCAACGGCTTATACTGCATAAAACCCAAGCTTACAATTCTCCCAGCCTTTTTCAAGTGATAAAACAATAGGCTGTGTAAAGAACTCGGGTGGTGTGA
This sequence comes from Orbicella franksi, assembly GCF_964199315.1. Lineage (NCBI taxonomy): Eukaryota > Metazoa > Cnidaria > Anthozoa > Scleractinia > Merulinidae > Orbicella > Orbicella franksi. The sequence goes on from NC_138156.1 coordinate 21,682,080, forward strand.
AGTGTGAACTTGATATTCAATAACTGGAAGCGAAACAACTTGCTAGTTAATTAAAACGAAATGAAATACAGTGTGGGGCCCAGTTCTTGGCTGGGCCCAGTTCTCAGCCACTTTTTGTTCAGCGCTTATTTTCCGCGCCACAAATGAATCTGAATAAAAAGCAATTGTTTCCAAAGGTAGCTTAATTCCTTGTCTTCCGTTCTGCCGAGTTTTGTTTTGTCCTGCTGAGTTTTTCTGTGAGCACGTTGAGGTGACACGAAGGTAGGTGAATTTGGTTTCCCCGAAAACGTGTTTGTTTACGGCTACTCTAATTACATGGTTTAATTCAAGTTTATATTTTGTCCATCTAGAAAGCCCAAATGAGCCAATTCTTGGCATAAAGGACGTAGAGTGATAAAGCTATCTGTCAAATATAAACTTCTCCTGGCCTGTTTAATTCTTTGACCAAAATTCACTCCTCAATATTTCCTTAGTACTTTTGTGTATTTGCCTATTCTCGGCCACCATGCTCGTCTTCAACACTAAAAGTGCTCATAGTTTTGTGTGGAGTATTCGTGTCAAGTCAGTTGTAAAAATAAAGCTGTAATGGGGTGGCATGTTGAAAACTATGAGCTCTGACTTAACCCCGCTTTAAATACCCAACTCTCTTTTAGCCTCGCTTGACTGCACTTAAGAGAAAAACTAGGTGTGCAAAAATCTTCCTTTTCTAACATGAAACAAAGCTCTTTAAGGATAATTTGTGATCGAAATATCAAAACACAAGCCTTATAAGTGACTTAACAACAAAAAATGGTAATAAAGCGCTGTTTATTCGGAGGAATCGCACGCACTCTTTTATGGCCGAGAACTGGGCCCGCTGGCCGATAACTGGGCCCAGGAACGAAGCCTCCATTTTCGTTATTACTCGGGAGAAAACAGCGTTGAGCAGTCGATAGCTCAACATGTGTAAACTAAATGCTGAAGCTAATTGTGCGTGAAATTTTAAGTCCTTACGGCTGTTCCAAGGTAAGAAATACAAGTTTACGTTTTTTGTGGCAGAGAACTAGGCCCCATACTGTACTCGCTTCTTCTCAACGCCATACATGTTCTTCCACCAAATTTACACTTAGAATGGTAGCACAATTGAATAGCATAAAGTAAGTAAGAACTGAAAAAATGATAAGTAAACTACTTCTTACCTTACATGTAATGCAGAATGTAATTTCAGTAATCCTTGTGAATATCAGGGGTCGCCGCCATATTTGATGACGGAGCACAGTTGCGCTGACTTCTGGGAAACACGACCTGCCGAGGTAGAGATGGTCCGAGAGATAGGATGGTTGCCGGAGCGGAGGAGGAGCGCGGAGTCCAAGGTACGGTTTCTCGATCACTTTTGGCTTTAATTTCTGGCAAAGTTGCAGGAGAAGCCTAGCCGTTACACGTTTTGCATGAATGGCGCCGATATTTGAATAACAATGCTAATACATCCTAAGCCTCACATTCCTGTGAAAAAAAACATCCTTTGTCTGGAAACATCAACACAAGCTAAAGGATGAAAAAAGTATTGTTCAAATTTAGGCGCCATTCTTGCAAAGTGTCCTTAATTTAATGCGTGCGTGGATCAAAGCAGAGGTTGCAGGCTAGATTAGTTTTGGATATGGATGTCCGCTTATGCCTACCCTGGGTGCCAGAGTGTTTTCTTTCTTTTTCTGCGGCGAAGCTATCAGTGAGCGGGGATGGAAATACCGAAAAAAAAGTTATCTGAAAATACGAAGAGGTTTTCAATTATAGCTCGGTAGCTAGTTCGCGTGCACACACAATTGGCGGGGCGAAAGCCGTTTGCCCACAACCCTGCAGGTCATAAAACTGCATTTCACTTCAAGGGTCTTAAAGCTGTGAGAAAAGCCGTGAGCACAGGCCTCGGTTACCGGGTTCATATGCAATATTTTTGCGGGATTCGTACAGCAAACGCCCCAAATTTTGATAGCTCAGTTTTTACTAATCGCGTGCATGTACCCTTAATGAAATAAGGACATTCAAAGCTCTACCAGTGGAGAGTGAATCAAACCGACTAACAATAACTAGGAACTTCTTAGAATGTTAGAAAGGAGGAAACATGGGAGGAAACCCTACAGATTTGATTCATGTTCAGTCGATCTTAGAGGGCCTTAGATAACATGCAGCAATGGTATGTCCAAGTAAGGTTTAGATCGAGGAGGACACTTTTTTTCATTTTCAGGAGGGATTTGAACTGATATGATCATTGACTTTTATCACATTTGGTGGCTCCTAATGGAGCCGTTGTTTTAGGCGGGAAACCCGCACGGGGAGTTTACTTGCTGCTGGTGTACTTGGTGACGGCCTTAGTGCCTTCACTGACGGCGTGTTTGGCCAGTTCACCGGGTAGAAGCAGCCTGATGGCGGTCTGGATCTCGCGGGAGCTGATGGTCGACTTCTTGTTGTAGTGGGCAAGGCGGGAAGCTTCGGTGGCGATGCGCTCGAAAATGTCGTTGACGAACGAGTTCATGATGCCCATGGCTTTGCTGGAGATACCAGTGTCAGGGTGAACTTGCTTCAACACCTTGTAGATGTAGATAGCATAGCTTTCCTTTCTCTTTCCCCTTCTCTTCTTCTTTCCATCGACGGTCGCCTTTTTACCGGCCTTCTTCTCGCCTTTCTTTCCAACTGGAGTTTTGGGTGCCATCTTCTCAAACTTGCAGGAGCAAATGACTATTCGTCCAAAATTTATGCTATTTATACTGTACATAAATTATGAGTGGATCGAAATCCACGTTGTTTGATTGGATAACGGCTTGGCTTCTGTTTTCCCACAACAAAGCTTAATCCATACGTATTCTATGGTTCAATGGTTCGAAGACTTCAGTAGGTTCTGATTGGCACCGTTCGATCCGCCGCTTACTTTCAAAAGCTGTGGCCGACATCCGCGCGTTCATTCAGTATTTTCATCATGACTGGTCGCAGCAAAGGTAAAGCAAAGGGCACTAAAGCCAAATCTCGTTCTTCCCGTTTCCTGTTGGTCGTATCCACCGCCATCTGCGTAAGGGCAACTACGGCGAGCGCGTCGGCGCGGGAGCTCCAGTGTATCTCGCTGCACTGCTCGAGTATTTGAGCGCTGAGATCCTTGAGTTGGCGGGCAACGCTGCTCGTGACAACAAGAAGACAAGAATCATCCCCCGTCACCTTCAACTGGCTGTGCGCAATGATGAAGAATTGAACAAACTGTTCGCCGGTGTAACCATCGCACAGGGTGGCGTTCTTCCCAACATCCAGGCTGTTCTCCTGCCCAAGAAGACCGAGAAGAAGGCTAACGCGTAATTTTCTGGCGCCAAAATACAGACGGCTCCTTTAGGAGCCACCAAGTGCTATAAAAGTCATTGCTAACAACAATATTTCCAGGTTTTGCATATCACCGTTATACATCTGTATTTCAACTTATTCTCGCGCTTCTGGACGTTCTATCAGTGAATTTAATCTCGCCTCAATTTTCGCGTTGGTTCGCGTTAATGAGTTTGTATTAGTTAATAAGTGGTCTTCGACTAAAGTTCGTTTTCTACAATTTTACATACGCATAGTTCATTCGGGTAAAAAATAATTCTTTTCGTTACTCCCTTACCATTTCCGGCATTAGATCACTGAAATTACAACTGCCTGCATGACGTGCGAAGGCTTCTAGCATGATTTATACATGACAACGGAGAGCTAAGGGATGGATTCTTTACTTATTCTTGATCAACGCTCTTCGAAGCTCTATGATCGTTATTAGTTCTCCTACACAATTTGCGCACACTTTTATTCTAGCTCCCTGCTAAAGTTCCAGTTATTCGTAACTCAAGAAAGAAGAAGCAAAAAAGCGAGTCAAACTATTGCTTCTTCTCAGACTCGCCCCTCACGGTTTGCTTCACTTCAGAATTTGTAGAATTTTGTTATAAAATATAAATTGGCCCTTATCCCTCAACAGAACACTTAGTATATTAACAACGAATGATAATGAAATGACTGACCGAAGAAGGCACATTAGCTTTTACATGCAGAAGTTTGACCTCTCAGGAAACACTTCAAATTTGTGATTGGTTGAAAAATGACAAAGAATAAAGAAATGACAAGTGTTTATTTTGACAGAAGAATAGAAAGTACATTCACAGGAACAAATGATTTTCATTATCGTCACTGTATTGTCATAGCTTCTTTTATTTGCGTCACGGAACTACTGAAGCGAAGTGAAGCTCGCGATTTTTGCGCCATTTTCGAGTTTATTAATTTTAAAGTTCTTTCAAGTGAAAGAGGTTGACCTATGATGAGACTGGAACCACCAAGACACTATAGATGCCTTTTAAAAAATTGCTATAGCCCCATTCATTAGTTATTTGGGTATGTGGTTCTCAAGCTCTTTGGTGCACCCATAGTTAGTCACCCAAATCTATTGTGGCAGCTGCGCGCCTCGGAGAGGACTGGGAAGTGTATTTGAAAGCAAACCGCTTGTAAACCATCCAGCGGAAAAGCTCCAGGTAAACATTTTGCAAGATAGCCTTTTCCAGGCGTTCAGTTAGTTGGGGTGCAGCGCGAACTAACTAAACGCCTGGAAGAGACCACTTGCAGAAGCGCTCCTGTCCTGTGACGATTGTCATCAAGGAACTAGACTTCTCGAGTGAGCCTGCAAATGTACCATTCAGAGAGTAGTGGAATTATATACCGATTTGGGGTAATACCCTCCCACTTAGCAGTACAGATTTGCTAAGATTTTAAGACTAAAGTAATGGACTTACCAAACCGGACTCCAGTTGTACGATTTTTCCGATTCTACTACTGTCCTATTCTACCGATATAGCCGGTTCCAATTCTATAAATTTAATCAAATATCTTTGAAGTAATCATAGCACCATTCTTCCAATCTCAATTCTCCTTTTCATCGCATACCAGTTTAGCCATATAATAAATTTATTTACTACGACTCTGATTTATAAATTGTGCATTAAAATGTCAATTCGCAAATAACGGTGACATCTGGGTTTTTGTTGAAGCCTCTCTGCTTCTTTGATAAGAGCAAGCTTGCAAACACGCACAGTGGAAGGTTAATGAAAGGTGATTCTGTAGACAAGTTGAAATGCATGTACTTTAATATTACGGGAATTCTTCTGATATTGTAGGAGAGAATCAAATGCCAATACATGTACGCAAAATTAGCTAAAACTTCAACGCAGTTCCAGCACTAAAAGTAATGAACTGCTATCTTCATCTATATCGTCGTCAGCAAGTGCTGAGTTCATGTCATACATATTAAAGAGATCTTCAAAGCAATCTACAGCAGTGGTTACGCCCTTCAGATTCTCTTAATTCCGCATTCTCATAAAGAACTTCCTCTGCTATTAGCTTGAAGGATTCCCTGATGTTGACGCCCGTCATTCCACTGACTTCCATAAAGCAAACACCGTGGTTTATGGCAAACTAAAAAAAATGGATGGAAGTAAATTAGTGATCGCATAACTAGTTAAAAAAAAACAAAAAAAAAACAGACTTTCATCCAAGCAACCTAACAGGATCCGCTTGTCACAAATAAATTACTCTTGTACAAAAGTGTTTGCTGTTTCACGGAGATGAAAACATAGTTTACGTGATCTTACCATACACTCGAGGTGGGAAGGGAAATCCGTATAAAGGATTAACGGGACAATTGGATTACTATTTAAATCTAAAAGGCGCATGATTTCCGCACTTGTTAAGCGCTAGTACCCCTCAGCATGTTTTTGGGGTAAAAGGCTTGAACTATTGACAACAGAGGAAAGTGTTGAGTTGTCTCTCGCCCATTAGAGTGTTTGCATCAGACTATGTTAAAAGAGACAGCCAGGACAGCCGTGTAAGCAGGGCAAGTAATAATAATAATAATAATAATAATAATAATAATAATAATAATAATAATAATAATATTACATTTATATAGCGCTAAAATTACAAAATAATTCTAAAGCGCTTTACAATAGTAGTATTGTCAACATTGTAATGATAACGCTGAGAGTAGAGTTAATATTGTAAGTAATGTAACGATTATATATATTGTAAGTAGAGTCAGTAAGTAATGTAAATAGTGTAAGTAATATTAGTGATGTATATTATTATGTAAGTTTTATTATGTAAGTTATGTTAGTATTGCATGTAATGTTAGTATTGTAATTAACGTGTGTCGTCCAATTTAAGAAAAGAAAAAGAAACAACCGTGTTCTATTACCTCAATTCCACAAAATAAATAAAGGAAATATGTTGGAGTACACAATACCAAGCTAGTCATCAAAGCTTACATAAATCAAATTTTAGTAAGCTGGCAGTATATTATGACCGTTACCTTTTCCAATGCTTTCTTGGTGATAACTCTTCTGTCCTCCATGTCACATTTATTTCCAATGACAGCTATTGTGGGATATCTTTCACAGTGCTAATAAGAAATAACATTTTTTTGTTATCAGCACCGTCCATAGATAACAAGCTTAAACTTTGGCCACAATGGGTGGAGACAACTCTGTTGTCAGATTATTTTGCACGCATTGCAGGCCTATGATACCAAGCGAACTGCTCAGTCACGTTTGAGCGAGATTTTTACATTGCAAAAGCGTAAATAGGCCAGCTTTGTAGCTGTTTTATTTTGCATGCATAAATTGAGGCAATGATGCCCATAGCTAACCATATTCAGATTGAGAACGGAAAACAGACCAAATTGGTACTGTTATGTCAAAAATATACTCAATTCTCATTTTGTTGATTGTAGGTTTACAAAGTCACTCCCGGTCAGTTGGTTACTGATCAAGCCAAGATGGCTTACTAGGTCAGTTAATTAGAGCTAGCTAAACATATGAGTTTGCAGATTTCAGGCTAGAAAGACATTGATAGATATCCTATAGAGCTGAACAGAACTATTAACAAGCAGCGAGAAGGAATAATCTTTTATAAATCGAGTGCTTAAGTCTGCACCGAAAAACCAACTCACCCAACAAGTTCCATCAAAATGTAGCTTCTATTTGCTTTGCACTAGGTACTCTGTGAACCGTTTTTATTAAAGTGCATGCAAATTTTTCTTCGCTACTTACCTGATCAATATCCTGTAACCACTTTGAACAACTCTTAAACGAGTTTTCATCTGTGATGTCATATACCACCATTATGCCCTGTGAGAAAGATGATTTTCCATTAAGACTGAAGACTCAAACTGAGGGCCTCTTAATATACTGAGCCCGGTCAACCGAGATCTCGTCTCCCTACCCTTTCCTTCTTAAAAATTTCCATGTGTTCATATGAGAAGCCGGGATGGCTCGGTTGCCGAGATCTCGGTAACTGGGGTGAAAATTTCGTATACGAACACTCCAGCCCGGGTGACCGGGACGAAACTTTTTTTGAAAAAAGAAAACAAAACAAAACAAAACAAGCTCCGCTTTCACATCATAGCGGCCAAAATGGCACAATTTTTGCCTTGCAAGGTATGTGTTTGCACTTCAGAAGTACGCGAGTTAGCTTTATGAGTAAAGTTGTGAGAGTCCACAAAGCAGTCGCGAACGAGACGTTTATGTTACACCATTTTGGTTTTGTTTTAAATTCCGTTCAAATCTTTTGCCATCTAAGTCGACCGGGCTGAAATTTCCCATATGAACAAACACAAAACTTGCCGTCCCCGGGACCAAGCCAGCCCGGTTAGAGGGCTCATATGAAGAGGCCCTGACACCCTTGAAATACCCCTAAACCATATTTTCTTTATTAAATTCCGGGCCTAAAAGGCCTAAAAACTGCATGGCTTTGCACCAGTTAAATAAACGCTGGGTTAAACAGCCTAAGTTTCTTAGTGTAAGTTAGAAAATATCACAATCATTCAGTTTCCCCCATGCAGCTGTCTGGAGCTTAGACAGTCTAATTAACTAATGGGTATGTTCTGTTGATCAGAACAAGCAAAACCTGGTCTTATGCTAGTGTTTTAAATCAGGACCCTGCTCTTTTAAAAGTAGTATCTTACAATAAGTTATACTTACTCTAGCTCCTTTGAAAAGTGATTTCCGAATGTCTTTAGTTCCAGCTGCATCACTTAGCAGAAAATAAAACAAACAAACATAATTTACTAAAACAAGAACTACTGAGCAAGACCTGTAAATTGTGTTGTTTTGTACTACCATCTTTAACCCTCCTACCATACATATGAGAGGGTCTTTTGGTTTGCACCTTTTCCCCTACCCACCCCTCTGGAAATTCCAGTTAAGCTCCCCTGGGCTCCTGGCTCCATACGTTCCTTTAGATAACACATTTAGATAACTTAGGGGACCCCACATGAGAAAATAATTTTGGGGGGGGAAAATGTGACGGATTTTCCACTTACAGTTGCTTGGGGTGTCTTTTTGTAAAAAGGCTGCAGAGTTTATTGCTATTCTAGAGTGTAAATTGTAGCAAATCTCCCACTCTCTGTTTCTTTGAGAACCTTTCTCGAAAGGGAATGCACTTAATACTTTTCTACGGAATCACACATCGTAAAATCTAAAAACAGTAATACCTTATTGTTAATTATTTTCCCGACACTTAATTTTCACGATTTTCAAAACATCGCGTAAATAACCACGTGAGATTTAATACTCTGCTATATAATTATTTAATCAAAGCGCTGCGCAGCCAAGAGGGGAGAAAGTCAGCTCTTACTCCCGAGGATCCATATGAAGAAATTGACGATGTCCTTCAATTGTAAGCGCAGACAGGCGTTGTCATGTACTCCGTATAGCTCTGCTTTGTTGCAAAGGAACATGTCAAGTTGTTTTCAGTTTTGTTTTGCTATATGGCTTTGTTCAGAGTCCTTGGGAACTATTGCTATATGGAAAATTAAAATCAGTTGTGCGTATACTGAGACTAACTGTTTGTGAATAAAGATCAGTATTTTGACAATTTTCGCGAAATTTAGTTTCGGTACCGTTTTTTTTGGACCAAATTGTGAGATTTAAATCCCGCGAAATATGCAGTTCCATTTTCGCGAAATTAAGTTTCGGCGAAAGTAAGTGACAGTTTCAGCTTTTTTAATACTAAAATATGTTTAAAATACATACATTATTTGAAGTCTGATCTCTTTGCCCTCCACTTCAATTTTCTCTATTGTTATTTCCTGACCTGCCGGTGACACAGAATTCGCATGTTTACTGTGGGTTGGGGAGCCGTGCAACTTTCCCCCATTTCCTTCAAATAATTAAATTAATCAGCAACACATTTTACCGCTATAATAGGCCATTTTATTTTGAGGCAAAATAAGTTTAACTTGTTAAACTTTTTTTCGCAATAAAAGGTAATCTCGAGCTTCTTCAAGCTTCTTGTTTGCTTGTCCTCAGTCTTCTCCTGATCCTAGAGCCTCCGTAACCCGGAGTTTTACCCAGACTCCCATCGGTCAGATGATTTTGTTCACTCTTTCCGATGTGTATCCATGGTGATTGAACATAATTGTGATGCAAAAGAACGTAGCGTGTGAAGTGAATTGCTAATTTTAAGGGTTAATAATCGGGAATATATTTTATCGTTCGAAAAACAGGTTAAATTCCGGACGAAATTAAAACGGGATTTTAAACGGCGTATTAAAATCGCAATAAAATAATAATAGTCTAATCGCAGTATAGTGATAAAAGTGAACGATGACAAAATAAACATCATCGACGGACGACGAGCAGCTGTAATTAGCACCCCGAGGTGAAGAAAAACATGGATTACGTTCCGAAGAATAAGTGAAAAAAAATTAAATATTTATCAACTGACCTTCTGTCGTCTCCCCTTCCTTACTGCTACAAAAACTGCTGATAATGCAGCTCTTACCAACTCCTGATTCTCCTACAACCGCGATCTTTATTTTACACTCTTCTTCGGCCATTTTCCCGTCTTTATGAAGTCCATAAACAGCTGCAAATTAATATTGTGCGCAACCAGGGGCAGATGGATGGGAGGAAACCGGAAGTCATCAGCATAAGCGGAAGTGAAATACGAATTCCCGTGAGCCACCTGTGGCACAAGTACACGTAAAGCGAAAGCGGAGGCGGTGAAAGATCGGAGGAAGTTCAGTGAAATCGACATGGCCAGTCCTCGAACTAGGCGAGTTTTAAAGGAAATAAAGCCGAAGGACGGTAATAGTGTAAGTAGAATCGAAATATATAATACGAAATGTAATTTCCTATCACTCTTGTACGAAAATTGTGACCATTTCTTGTTTTTCTGATCGCGTAGAGTTGTTTCGAATGTGGGGCTCATAATCCTCAGTGGGTGAGCGTGACCTATGGAATATGGATCTGTCTTGAATGCTCCGGCAAACATCGTGGATTAGGAGTTCATTTAAGGTACAATAATATGATGCTTGCGATGTTAATGTACTGTAGTGGTCTTGGTGTAAATTTTTATGTCAAAACCTGAGGGATATATTTTTTCTCGCGGGAAGCCGGTTGCACACAAATCTCTTATTATGATTTCGGTGGTGTATGAAGTATGGAATTCTATTGAGCAAGAATTTGATGGCGTCACAGGTTTTCATTGTGGTATAACAAGTGGGTTTAATAAGTTCACAGTTGTTAATTGCTTTGGGACTTTTTTGTTTTTCTGCCCCTTGAATTGGTTACGAATCAAGAAAAGCTAAAATTAAAATTTACAATCTCGTACGTGAGCTTAAAATACGTAAATGAGATATGTTTGCGTACAACAAAATAAACTACGAATTTCTAGTTTTACTTTAGATTAAGTAATCTCTATGTTTTAACGTATTAACATTCAGTATGTCCCTGGGTTATATTTAGGGTAAAGTTAAGTATTGTAACAGCAACTATGTTATTGTGGAAGATTTAGTTATAAACAAAAAAAGTCCTCTCCCCTCTCTGGCAACATCGTTAGCTACCTAAGAACACAAAACAGCTACATACATGTACCCCAGCCAACCCTGATCACTGAATCTATGGGCCAACATTAAAGTATTGTACCACATTCAAAAACAAATAAGTGCCCCATCCCTAACAAATTTCCATCTGCAATAAGCAACCTCCCTTGAGCTACCAACAGTCCATTAGCCCCTAATGAGCTAAATCGGATCATTAAGTAAATTATGTTGTTGAATTCTTTAGTTTTGTCAGATCAGTTACTATGGACAAGTGGAAAGATATTGAGCTGGAAAAAATGAAGGTACATACTTCAAGTTTTAAAACTGGATGACAATATAGATCTAACAGTGAAGCTTTTTATGATGTTAGGTACTGAGGTACTGTAGTACATTTTGGCACTGACATGGAAAAATAAAGTCCATTGTAAATAGAGGTAGTTAGAAATTAGGCAGCTAACACATGTTTCCTGGCTGTTAAATTATAGAAACATCTATCAAACTCCTAAAACATCCATCTCATCAGGGTAATGAGCAGCTAGCTGGTAGACAATTTGGGCTTGTCCTCGTCATCATTAGAGCACGGAGTGGAAACAAAAAGTTTTCATCTTGTCTTGCCAGTGGTGGCATACAGTAATATTGTGAATGTATCAGATTAGAATCCTCAAATCCTGTCAAATGAACTCATTGAACAAGTGACTGATTTTATACTAAACTGAGTCCATATGACATGATGCTTGCCATATAATGAGTCTGGGAAAGCATCACAGGGTAATAACATTCACAGCAAGGTCCTGGGAAAATTGATTATCTGTTAACTTAACTTTGCCGTATTTTAAATGACTTCTTAATATTAATTTGTAAATCAATTTCCTCACTGAATACTAACCTCTTGACAACTGCTTGAAATCTTAATGAACTCCCTTTTATATAATGTTCTATTAGCAGCTGCAGATTGCAGATTTTGTATATATGTTTTAAGTACTTTTTATAACAATTATCTCTAAAACAGGTTGGTGGTAATAGCAAGGCCAAAGCATTCTTCAAATCTCAACCAGATTATCGACCAGACATGTCAATTCATGAAAAATATAACAGCAAAGCAGCTGCATTGTACAGAGACAAGGTATGATTTTCTTCCAGATGCATCCTTCCTAAGATTGAAATAGCGATTCTCCTTAACCATTGCCATAATTTCTCCTAAAAAGAAATGTGAGAAGTTGGTTATTCATGGGGATATCCTTTAGCTGATGAGTTTTGTTACTCTCATCACTTGACTGGTACTGTATGGATGCAATATGGAGAAATTAGATGTTGGTCTGTTGAAGAATTCTAGTTTTAACATCACCATACACCTGGCATAGTTAATTGAACCCAATCGACTGAATTTCAATTGAAATTGAATGATTGAGTTCAGTAATGGAACTAAATTGAACTCACACAAAAACTTCAGTAATCGAACATTCAATTTCCGATTGAGTTCGACTGATTTTGATTTCTGAACATTTGACTATACACTCTGGTGCTAAAAGTTTTTCTCTTGTTTCAATTAGATTTCAACCTTAGCAGATGGAAGATCATGGTCAGAGGAGACCTCAACTGCCAGAAACTGGGAACCACCACTCTCCAGAAGTTCAAGCAGCACAGCTGGCAGCCGGATGTCAAATGGCTCAAGTTCAATGTCTCATAGTGCCTCTTCACCAGAACTCATGTTAGGAATATCAAAGTATGAAAGGAAATTTGCTGTTCAACTATAAAATTTACCACTGACAAAGTATTGCATGTTTTAAAATATATTATGTACTAGCCTTGTAACTATTTTACAAGGAAATTGTCCTGTGTTTTAAACCTTCAAAAACTTCACCAAAAACCATTGTAAAAAATGTTCAGTTTACAAATTAGAATAGTCTTATCCGCAGTAACAGTCACCTATCTATAGCATCTCCTTTCCACAACAGCCAGAATTTTTCATCCTAACCAAGTGGCAATCAGTACACAGTTTTGTTCTTATTTAAATCTCTCTACAACTGATACTTCTCAACAAGTGCCTGTCAGTTCTGCCTAAGGTGGCCACTGCAGAGATGCCAACAAAAAATAATTGAAATCTGGCAGATGGCCAATTTTACCTTCTTGATCCTAAAAAACAGTTGTTCAAAGTAGAGCTCTGCCAATTCAACCACAAAAATACATAAAATATCATACAATTCCCCCAAAAAACTGGCTAAAATATGTCTGAAACATTATGTTTCATATGCTTGTCCGGTAGAATTGTTGAACCATACGGGAGACCGGGAGATCAGCTGTGTATTCGGGACGCTCCTCGATAATCTGGCAAACTTGACATAGATGCCACTGTAGTCCAAAAAGTTTCAGCTGGAAGGTTTCCTTGAGCAGGGGGAAAATGGTTTGAGCTAAGCATTTGAAATTTTCATACTGAGTCACAAGCTGTCTTGATTTTGTAGGAGTGAATTAAATTCACAAAAAGAGGATTTCTTCAGTAGAAAACAGATGGAAAATGCCTCAAGACCTGAGTAAGTTTGGACTTATTGTTGTTATCTGCAGATAGCATTACCTAGCCAACTTAGTCAAATATTTCCCAAGCTTGTTTTCTTCTGGCCTTTTTTTCTTAGGTTTATTCATTGGTTCGTTTGATCAATTAGTGACAGTTTTCTCTTCTGTTACTACTATAATTGTTTCATTATTGTCTGAGGGAAAAAGCTCTGATCCAAGATTTTGAAATTGCAGAATTTTGTTCATTGATGTTTTTTTTTTTTTTTTTGCTGCAGCAATCTTCCCCCAAGCCAAGGTGGACGGTACACTGGGTTTGGATCAGGACCTGTAGCCACATCAAACAGCAGCTCAGGTAAGCGAAAATGCTGTTAGTTATAAGCAGCTTAGCATGATCTTCAATTTACATCCCTCTGCTGTGATGGATCTCTTTCATTATGGCATGCTCTTGTTATATTAGTTTGGGTTTCCTGAGCAGCTCATTTTACTGCTGATCAAAGTTTGCGCAATTGTTTGTTGACTGATTTTTCATTTGGTTCAGTCTGTTAATTTTGGCTTGCTTTATTTTTCAGGTTGGGATACAGCATTTTCATCACTGTCATCAGTAAGTGGGAACCATCAATTTCTCTTAACATTTTTCTTTCTTTTAACATCTCATTTCTACATTCTTGTAACCTGTTTGCTGCATACTGTATCAATGTTGTAAGACGAAATGAGAGAGTTATCACCCTTGGAAGTTTGTCTAAAAAAAAATGAAATGTATAATTCATAAGACAAACAGTTTCTGGTAATAAATTTGCAATTTTCACCTAATTTTGTTTTTGTTGTTTAGGGCTGGAGTTCATTTGCTGCAGGAGCTGCTCAATTTGCCACAGTTGCTTCCCAACAGGTTAGCAACTTATTATTATTCAACATCAAAGTTATTATTATTATTCAACAAAACACAAGAATCCACCATAATTCCTGCTTACCTGTAATTTGAAGTAAACACCTTTCCTACAGTCTGTCTCCTATTTTTACCAGGAATTAATTTAATAATAATTTAATTCAATTGTAGGCTGTCAAGCTGGGCTCTACAGTCAATGAATCAGTTATTAAACCCACAGCAACTAAGGTATGTAAAGTTGAGAAACATTTAGCATTATCATGAATATCTCTTTTATGCATAATTTACCTTTTTTTTGTCAAAAATGTAGCAATATATATAGTTCAAAAGTAAACTTTATTTTCTGTTCCTTTTAACCCATAGGCAGCAGAGCTGGGAACTACAATGAATGAAGGTGTAAAGAAAGTGTCCACCAGGGTATGTTGAAAAGCCATTGAAAGCCAAATAATAGGCTGAGGTTTTGGTATTATTTTTTTAGATTTTGTATTTCATTTTGATAACACCCCATAATGTCTTGCAAAGTAAAATTTTCCAGGAACAGACTTGTTTATTAAAATTGTAAGATTGCAGTATCTGTTTCATAATATTATTCATTTTCAGGTTCAAGAGGGCAAACTGCTTGATGACATGTCAGCTTCAATGTCTACTTTGTCCAGTAAGGTAGGCATAAACAAGTCTATAACATTTTTCTATGGTCTACACCTTGATAAACTATAGATTGAAATGACTTCATGAAGTCTTCTAAGTATTCACTCCAGGATTGGGGAATAAGACAGAAAGTGTACTGAGATTTCATAAAGAGCAGACAGAAACTTTTTGTCATGCATGACCCTACTTCAGAGCACAATTGAAATTTACATACACCATTGTATGTGCAACACAAGCAAAGAAGATGATTAATCTACGTGTTTTTCAATGTGTTCTCCTAGCATGCACCAATTTTCTCCACAGGAGATACTCATCATTGATTGTTTAAAAGTTATTCTAAACTGAAAATTTGTCTTGGCTAATAGGTACGGGATGCCAGTACCAAGGGATGGACAAACCTGCAGACTGCCAGTGTGAAAGGCTGGGCCAATATTCAAACATTTGTCAATCAAAACAGCAGTGGTGATTATGGTACAAAATCTCTCACAAGTGGTGCAAACTCTGGAGGAGGCTATGGAGCTGTCAATGGTGTGTCGCCATTCAGCAATGCGACTAGTCATGGCGATGGAAACTGGGATTGGGATAGTTACACAGATATCAATAAAGAGGAGGTTGATGACGATGAGGGGATTAATGTTAAAACAACAACAGAAGGTGGTGATGAGGATGATAATGGAGATTCTTGGGCCTGGGGAAGTGACTCAGAGAGCCCAAAACAAAAGTTGCCACCCAAGAATGGTGTCTCTGGGGTTGCAAAGCAATCATCAGCAAGAGCAACTACCAGGACACCACCAAAGACTGATGCCACAGCCAGTAACGATGGCTGGGGAGATCTGATAAATTGGGACAATGATGAGTGGGGTGAATCAAGTGGATGGAGTAATGAGGACTGGCAGAGTCCTGGTAGTAAATCAAAGATATCTGCTGGAGGGAATGGGGGGAAGAAAGCTGACTGAATATGAACCATATTTTCATACACAGACAGACAGTGCAATCATTATTTATTTCTGTAACCAAACTATGATGCAATCACTGTGTCACTACTTCAATCAGGTCCATTAAAACATAGCAAGATATTGTAATACTTTTTGGGGAGTTGGAGGTTCTGGACAATCAATAATTCTTAATATAACCTGACACTGGCCGTAATTAGGCAATCACAAAAATACTGAAGTGACATTTTGTCCTGCATTGTCCTAAACTAATCTGTCCACTGTAATTATGTATTAAATTGTTGTTGTTGCAAGTCGCAAGTCCATTCAATTTGATAGATTTGCTGGTTGCTGAAGAATACCATGATTCAGGCTAGGGGCATAGAATTTATTATCCACATATCTTTTTTTTTTTTTGGACTTACTATGAGTGGACTTTTCTCTTTGATGTTTTTTTTTCCCATTGGTTACCATTTCCTGGCAAACCACAGAACTTCTAGACACTAATGAGGGCCAGAGAGGAGTGTCCAGAAGGAAAAAAGAGGGAAAGAAACCAATCATCAATAGCTTGGTATAATTTTAATTTATCAAGTTATTATGAAAATAATAATATGGGGAAAGTGTAGTATGCAGACACCACATTGGTGACCCTCTTACAGAAGCATTAAAAATAGATTCCACTTCAAAGCTCTGTCTTGAATATGTGAAAAGAACAACTTAGTCGTTTGAAGGAAGGGAAATATTAGGCATACCCCTATCTTTATGACAGCACTTCTTTTTACCAGGCTAAATCCAGATTTTGCAATCAGAAATAAGTCAGATTTCTCAATCCATTTATGGCCAAACCAATCTAAGATTGCAGTCCAAACAATCCATGTCTGAAGGCAAATCATTTAGATTGGAAACCAAAGCTGGTTCCACTTGAGCAAACTTGTTCTGGATTTCATCTTTGTGTTTAAAAAAGGCATTCCCAGGCCCCTTACTGTAGTAGCTCGACCTTTTTTTCAGTTTTTTGTTCCAGCTTCTATGAACATTCAAGCAAATTATCTGGATTAGCTAATTCCAAAACTGGATTGGTTAAAATGAATGCTACCTATTTGTGATCCCCTTGGCACCCAGGAGCCTGTGAGGATAGAATAGTTTGTGTTGATTTTAGAATGTTGAAGAAGTCAGTGCTGTAGATTGTGCAGAGTTAGAGTAAAATTGTTAATATTTTTCAGAAAACATTGGTTAGGGGAGGTGGACTCTTGCTTCCTTCTTTGAAATATATTTAAAGTCTCAAATGTACAGGGTATTCATTTATCAAGCATGTAAATAAGAATTTTTTTGTTACACAACTGTGCTAGTTCAGAGGTCCAATAACTAAAATCAACCAATGGGATTGCTTTATTGCCAGTCCAATACTCTCTAAGCATTGGACTGGACACTGTGCCCAGTGATCCCACAGTGAACAAACAGAATAACGTAAGTGTCAATGGTATTTAGCTTAGGTTACTCCTAAGATTTTCAGGCAGTTAGAGTCGTGTAATAAATCTCATATTAACCAAGCTTGCTTGGTATCATACTGGAAGAATATTGACCCTTGGTCTTTTAGGTATGGACCTCGCTGTGCTTGGTCAGTACAGTTAAGACCTCGGGCTAATATTCTCCCAGTATGGCCCTCGCACTTGGTTAATAAGATATATGAATTGGAGTCATGATTTTACCCACAACATAAGCCTACAGTTTATTTTTGCCAAGCTCTACATATGCTATTCTCAAATATCAAATTGAATTAAAAGCTTCACTGACAAAGTGGAAAATAATTGTGGCATGAAGGATTAACAAAAGGTCTCAAGTTTGATTTCATGATTTGTAATTTGTACAGGAAAGTAATAATTATAATTATTGTGTTCATTTGTGAGTGCTAAGAAAAGAAAAGAAAAAGAAAAAAAAACCAGTCATTCTAAACTGGTGCATACAACCAGTGTTCCAGATAAGTGAGGGGTCTCTGGTCAAAAACCTAACAAGGTCAGCTACATGACCCAACAAATTAATAGAAAATTTACAATGATTTTGTGGGAACAGTTGGAATTGACCTGTTGGAATTCCCTATTGATATCCTGTCTTGAAAACTTATCTGGAACCCTCACAACTAGTGAATTGAATGTAACAGATTCAATGAAACCTTATACATGTACAGGAAACAATGTCCTCTATATTCTTTACTGTTCAATGAGTTCTGTTGTTTAAGACTGCATTTCACAACACTGAGTGGGAGAAGTAGTTACAGTTGGACCCTATTAATTTGAACTCAGTTGTTTTGAATTCCCTGTTCAAACTCAAAACTATTTTCATTGGATTTGCCCTTCAGCTATTTGCTATCAGCTATTTCAAACTCTTGCTATTTCGAACAATTTTCTGTTTCCCCTGAGAGTTTGAAATTGTAAGGTTCGACTGTATTCTTCAATTTTACCTTTCAATACAATATTATATAATTATTTTGACACAGGAAGAAAAGGAAACAATAGTTTAGAAGGATATTAAACTCAAAAAAATTAATGAGCTGCTGTTTATTCAGTCATTAATAAAAGGGGTGATCCATTAACAGCTTATTATTCAAGTTCAATGACTATTGTAAGATTTCAGGAGGGTACTACAATGGCAACATTTTATGACGCTTATATGAATTAGCACCTAAAGTTCCAGGGGGGGGCTTCCATATAAAAAGGGTGGGGGTGCTTGTTGTCGTTTTAGGGTTAAAACGCAGTCTTGGTACCTCTTAGGGTGTTAAGCCTAGGAAATAAAGTGATATTTTAGAATTGGTACCTCACAGGGGTGAAAAATATTTCAAGCCATGCCCACTAAACAGGATCCTGGTACCTTCTAGGGGGCCCCTGTCCCTTTTGTATGGGAGTTCCCCCTGGGCTTATAGTACTTTGCGATGCTTGCATTTAGTTGTCGCTTGTGAGAGAATCAGGATTCTCTAAGAGGTTATAATGAGGTTGCCCACATGTCAAGTGATATTCATCACAATTATTCGGATGTTAACCTGTCTATGCAGTGAGCCAGATACAAATGTGAAAAATGATGTAAAACAGCCGATTTTAAAACCTCCAATTTATTGTTAGTGGTACACAGGTGATAACATTTTCAACTATTTACAAAATGTTTAAGCCTAGTTCGCACTGTGTCCTTTCCACAATAGAAATTAAGAATTGAACCTGCCTTTTATGATACACTGTAAAATTAACTGTAAGCTTTAGGTTGTTACTAAGACTGTTTCTTAAATGCAATATTTTTGGCCAAATCCAAGCATGGAATGAAAAGACAATAATGACAATCAATAACTTTAAAGTAATTTAGAGTGCTGTGATGATTTCAAGTCTAGTCCATGCTGTTTGCTGGGAGTTGATTAAAACACCCAGCTGTGTATAAATTTAAAGCTGTGAAGTGGTGGTGTCATACAATTTGACTTGGCCATACAGAAAAATATTTTGTTTTATAGCCTTGTTACTAACAGTTCAACCAAACAAGTTTTAACCTTGGTTTGGAGTGTTGAAGTTAGTTGTGTAAATCTTGACAGTGGAGGACTGATCAAAACTAGGGATCTGGCCAAAAAAAATATCTACCAGAAATAATCAGGTTAACACTCTTTATCCATCTAGTTAGGTATGTACAAACATTTATAAATCAGTTTCTTTTCTATTTTCACCAATACAGTGTCTTGCTAAAGAAACTTGACACACTGGAAAACCATCCATTTTCTTTGTCATTTCCTCCAACCACGGCAATTGCCTAAAGGAAAAAATTGGTTAGATACAGACTGAGTTAAAAAGATGAATTTTCTGTGTCTCTTGCTTACCTTGTCAGAAATAACTACATTGTCATCTTCCTCTGGAAGATAATCCGGTAATGCACTGCTGTTGCCTCTTCCACAACTACTGGCAGGAGCTGCACCAAAGGACAACATTACCTGGTTCGAGATAATGAAAAAAAATACTTCATCAAACTGTTACTACAACGCACAAGCATGCATGCAGTACTGCCCAGCTACAACTAGTAGTAACTACCATATGGGATAACTTCATAAATCTACCCTGGGTGCAGGAAATGCCCCCCCCCCCCCCTCACCAACGTCTGAGAGAATGCCACACTGGTGAGTTAAGTGCCGAGGAGGGTTTTTTTTTTGCCCTTGGTGCTGTGCTCCCCAGTGGAGCATTCTCTCAGACCTTGGGGAAAAAAATTCCACTGGCACCCAGGGTATTATCATACATCAGTATACAGAGTAGATTTATGAGGAGGAGGGGGCCACACCCACCTTTTGGAATTTTTTTCTAAAAGTTGTAACCAGCCTTCTTTGGAGCAGTAGTGAGGGTGTTCATCTACTATGGCTATGGGGTGAGGTTGTACTCTTCCGAAATTATATATCGGTCCCTGCTTTACAAATGCGATCACATCAATTAGTCAGAACTTCCCTTTGACTTACTGTTAACCTACCTCTTCTCCTCTTTCATTCCTGACAACTTGCTGAGCTGACAACAATTTTGTATTGTTGATGGCATCACACAGCATTTCTGGGGACAACTCTACTTTGCATCTTATTATACACCTGGACTTGGTCATGACAAATGTAAAGCTGATCACTCCTTTAACTTTTAATAGCTCTTCCTCACATAGCTTTCTAGTAATCTGGGGAACAACAACATGCTGAATGTGAGCAAATAAAATAAAAGAGCAGAGAAGAACATATGTAGGCTTTGTTAGTTGTGGGTCTACTGAACACGTCAACTTTTTCAACTTGATTACAATCCTGAAAATATACCGGTAACAATGTTTAATTGGGTCTGGGTCAGTGAAAAGATTAGGTATGTAAATCAATGTGCAGTTACAGAAAATATCCATACTCCACAACCGAAGGGATTGGAAATTCCTGGGGTGAAGAAGAAGTGGAGGGGGAGGGTGGGTAGCTAGGGGGTTCCTGTAATACCATACAATTTAAAGAAATGTATGAAGAGGGGTGGAGAGGTCTTAGAAAAAAATCCCTTTTGTGGGGGAGGTATAGATATTTTCTGGAACTGCACAATGATAGTATGATCCAAACCTGGTTTGCCAAGCCTTTGATTTGCAGAGTTACTACTTTTGCCCTCTTGTTCAAATTCCCAAGAAAGAAGGATTGCGATGTGCCACTGTGTAAAGAAAAGTAAAAAATACAATTTACAATGTACAATACAATTTATTACAATAACTAAAATAATCATAACACCAGAGAAATACAAATGTTTTTTTTATATTATTTATTTTCTTTTTTTGAAAAGTATAAATGTATATCAATGTGTACTTACTTGGTAAAACTAAATAAAAGTGTCAAATCACATTCAAAAGAAAAGAAGTACATATTAAGCTTATTTAGTTTCAATACCTGGATCTTTTGCTTGAAGCTGTGTTGACGGGAGGAATGATATTTTGATAGATTTCCTTTGCCATTTGCCTTGCTTTCGCGTTATAACCTTCTTTGTGCATGATAGTTTTTAAGCTGATAACCATTCCTATTTCTTCTCTCATTTTGGATCGGTTTGGTTGAAATTCCGACAAGAATTTCAAGGCCTGAAGAAAGGAAGAGAAAAATGGTCAAACACATTCTTTCGAGTGACTGAAAGAATAAGTTGATTAACAAACCTCCAAGGCTGTAACAACTACTTTTACATCTTCGTTGTCGAGAAATAAAACCAGTCCTGCGAGGCAACCTTGATCCTATAAAAAATAAGGAAACCAATGTCATTTTAAAGATGATAAAACATATATACCTGGCCGACGGAGAATCGGGCACTCG
This sequence comes from Orbicella franksi, assembly GCF_964199315.1. NCBI lineage: Eukaryota > Metazoa > Cnidaria > Anthozoa > Scleractinia > Merulinidae > Orbicella > Orbicella franksi. Next base: position 21,703,712 of record NC_138156.1, read on the forward strand.
GGAATACAATTTAAATTTCGTACTTTAACAATGGTTGCTCTGTTCTGTGGATCAGCAGCTAAGTTCTTAAGGTGTTCAACTACCCCTAGAGCAGTCATAATGTTCTCTTAACGCAATTTTCTACCAAAAAATCTCTTGCTCTCGGCTCAAAGTCAGAAATCGTTTCTCTCGCTGTACTCGTAAAGAATGTTTGATTCGCCTTCCACATGCGCGTGTTCAAACCAGCCGCTCTTAAATCTGATTGGTTAACGGTTGTAAACGCGGAACTCTGATTGGTCAGTTCAACATGCATATCCGTGACAACAAAATGTTTAAAAAACTCACCCGATCATGCGGTGCTGATGTTCGGTTGATCGCTTTCCTCTTCCTCTGTCCTGTTGGCATTTAAATTAGTGGTAAATGCAATGGATACTGCTTTTGAAGTCATGAGAATAGTCCTGGAGTATTTTGGCTGGGATGGAAACGAAATCGAAGTATGTTTATCTGAAGATTGGTACCTAGAGATTCCAAGTGCATGTGACCAGCCTTTCAAACATTTTAATATTCGATAATTCATTCTTATGTTTTATGTTTCAGGAGTTGCTTTATAATCGAGACAGAAGATTTATGAACCACAGAAGAAGCATCGTTCGACGAATCGGCAGAGAGTTATCACGTTATCAGATCAAATTGTTTACCAAACGCAGCATAGTTCGCGAGATTGGAAGTCGACTGCCCTTGAAACCATGTAAAAGACCGTATTTTGAGGTAAATTGCAGCAAAACAGATAAGCTTAGCGTGTTAGATGTCCCAGTAGATTACTAAACTGTTGACACTCCCTCTGATTTGCACTGCTCGATCGTTCATAAGAGAGATCTTGGAAGAGAACAAAACATTAGCTTTCGTTGGCGAAAATCCGTCTACAGGCAACAATTCTTGTAGATTATATCCCACTTCCTTAGGCCCAGTTCATACGTCGCATTTCTGCCGTGTCGAATTCAATTCAATTAAGTGCGGCAGAAATGCGACTGTCGATTCATACGTCGCACTTGTGTCGCACTTAATTCGGAATTTGTACTGTCGGGTATGTCAGCCAGCGGAAAATGTTTTAAACGGAGGGTATTCAATATGGCGGACGAAAATACTGAGCGACGAAGAACTTTAATTTTGCAAAAAATTGACCGCCAATGGAACGAGAAGGAGAAGGCTGACAACGGAGCAGTATGGGTTGCAATATGTTCAGGTTGCATTGGGTCGAGAATGGCCAAGTTTCTTTTTCTTGAGCGGGAAAACATTTACGCATGCTCAATACATTAACATAATGTATGCATTAGATTCGACACAGCAGAAATTCGACGTCTGAATCGGTGTCGCATTTCAGTCGGATAATGCGACAAGACCAGTCGAACGTGCGGCAGAAATGTGGCAGCCGATTCAGACGTCGAATTGCTGTCGAATTTAATTCGTTGAATTGAATTCGATACGGCAGAAATGCGACGTATGAACTGGGCCTAAGAAATAAAAGGCACACAATGCATGCAGAAGCGATGACGTTTAAAACTTGTTTCTAGAAGATTGGAACATGAGCAGACAAACTGATTTTTAAACTTTTGGGTTAGAAATTTTAGGGGTTTACATTTAGGGTAGTCCATTCGTGGTTCATTCAAGTAGTTCCTGTACCAGGTCCATCTTGTTAGTCCATGTGCTAGGGGTCAGCGAAATGTACCAACCCAAACAAAAAGCACTCCACTGAAAAGTTCCCCTCTCTGAAATCAACACCTTATATTATCTTTAAAGATATTTGGCAAAGCTAATTACCTCACCGGAAATTAATTTGTTGTTTTAACCATATACTTGTCCAAGAGAAAATCATTTTCCCTTGACTTGTCATATCGCGTGCGCGACCCGCTTGTCTATCTAAAATTGTATGTATCAAAGATACATACAAAGTTTGCACTTGAGCGCAAATTTATCCGACACTGTATAAACCAAAATCCACCCCCAAATCTTTGTTTAAAAGCTTAAATTAAAAGCACTCCACTGATCCTACAAACAGCAAAGGAAAGCTGCAAAGGAAACCCGCAAAGGAATGTTACTCTCTCTGAAATCGACACCTTATTATCTTTAAAAATATTTGGCAACACTAATTATCTCACCGGAAATTAATTTGTTTCAACTGTATACTTGTCATAATGATTAAAAGCAGTCTGCTGATCCTACAAACAGCAAAGGAAAGCTGCAAAGCCTCCACCGATCGCCTGTGCAACTTACTTGTCTGTCTAAACTTGTATGTATGGAGGATATGTTCTTATTATGAGTTTGCCTGTGAATGCAAATTTATCCGATACTGTTTAAACCAAAATCCACCCCTAAATCTTCTTTTAAAAGCTCCAATTAAAAGCACTCCGCTGAACCTACAAACAGCAAAGGAAAGCAGCAAAGGAACTCCCAGAGTGCATTTCGCTTCCACAGGGGGATAAAAAGTGCGCGACATAAGCACATGGACATAAGCGCGACAAACTATGCAAAATCTCTATCCAAAGGAATGCATGTATGCCAGCATAAAGCGATGGTGTCACACATCACGTCAACGCTTAAAAATCAGACAAGTGGAAAGATAAAGGCATTGGGTTTACTGATGATGCGATTGGGAGGAGGGAATGGGTGGGGTGGGGGGGGGGGGGGTTGAGGGGAGGAGGCAATGTAAGAGGGTGTAGGAAGATTGTAAAGAAGTGTCTAGCAACTACTAACAGTAAATTGCATGGGAAGTCCCACTCCAGGAATTGACATAAAACAGATTGAGACCTATTCTGGAGAAAAGAAAACCTCACTTGCTATACATACTGGGTTATTTTTGAATTTTCCAGCTAAGCCTTAACAGAAATGTGCAAGAACTTGGTAATGAGATTGAAGGAAAGCCAATGTCCCAAGTGCTGATGGCATCTTTGGCCGATGTTGGCTGGATAACTGATGATGACGACGTCATATTTTCTGAGCCTATCCCTGATGAGGAGATAATTCAAAATGAACACGGGAGTCCAGAAAAAGAAATAGAGACAATAACGGTCTGTGAACTACCTGCAGTTGCTGTACAGGAAACCACATCAAGCAACGAAGCTATGCAAAAAATTTCTGCTTTGGAGGATGAGTTACAGAAATTGAGAGCTCAAATAGCAATGATGATTGTTACAGCTCCGCAAAATCAAGCAACTCCATCCACCCCAGTGGGGGCACCAGCTCCCCCTCCCCCTCCACCACCACCTCCTCCCCCACCGACACCCATGTCAACACCTTTGAAGCCAGTTTCGCAGATCATTAGAGAGGTAAGTCACAGGCTTATAGTGACACAATATTGTATTGTAATGCCAGTATATATACTAGTAAATGTGTGAACTTTTTTGCAGCCAAACAATCCATAAATCCAGCAAAGGTACTTTAAATGTAATGCTAGGGTTCAAAATAATACTTTTAAAAGAAACTATTTTGTTTGTGTTACCAATTTCAGTTTATATTGACTGAGAGCTTCCTGGATGAAATATATGTTTAATGTATGTTTTCTCAAACAGAACAGAGCGAAAAGGTTGTCACTTGCACCAGGGACAGGAATTAGTGAACATTCCACTGGGGCCAGTTTGCCAAACATGACAGATGTCCTGAAAGGACTGGGGAAAGTAAAACTAAGATCTGTTGAGAGGTAAGTACTATCAATTTTGAGTATGCACATGTCAGACTCATACCAAGTTATGTCACTTACTCATGCTATGGTTTATGGGAATTACAGTATTTAGTGGGCTTGTGGTGTATCAAAAGTTGGAAATAAACATTAATAAGTGACGACTGGGTATGGGTTTCTGTCAGTGTAACATCACCGTGTAACCACTTCTCTCTAGATCACCAGGTGGTACACCCTTGAGGAAGCCCCCCATCAGCACCGATGGCAGTGACCCGGCCTCAATCATTGCACAAGCCCTCAAGAAAAAGTTTGCACACAGAAGACGTCAAGAGGCTAATTCTCCAGGTACACCATATTGTACATTGTCAAGATTTATTAACCTAGTTCATAGCAGCTGCAGGGTTAATATACAAACACACAAGCTCAAGGGATATGAGGAGCTCCCTTATGCATACCCCCTCCAGTTACTTGCACACTTGATAATAGACTACTTTCGCATTTTTGGTATTGGACTGGAAATAGCTTGCAATGGAGGCTTATGCCGGGAATATCATTACAAAGAGATTAAACATCATTTGTATTTGAAAAGACTCCCTGCATTAGCCTCATGTTGTAAGCTACCTCCAGGCCGATACCAAGTCCCTTCACTTGAAAGAAATCTATCTATTATCTTAAACAAGGATGTCAAATTGATTACTAGATAATCGTATTATATGCTGGAAGGAAAGGGTTTTTCACCAAGATAATTGGATCCTCTATTCTTGTCACCTGCACACTTAACACTTGAATTTGTTACGAAAATTTTAAGAGAAGTTAGAAATTAACCAGTAATGAGAAAGTGGAGGCTGATCAAATTCCAAATTGGGTCAACCAACAGTTGGTGGATTATTAGTCAATTCATGTGCTTGTCAAGGGAAGTGAAGAATGTCAAGGCAGACAATAGGTGCATAGTCACAAATCACTAAATGAATGTTTTGTTATCTTTTGTATTGAAGATGCCAATAAAGAAAACAACAGTCCAGGATCACCATTTGGCACACCACCCTCCAGCCCCAACAAATCTGTGCCTGTAAGTATAGTAAAATTTACTATTAAATAAACACTAATCACGACTAGAACAGCCTGTCCTACCCCTAAAATTCAACAGTCATGTTTTGGTGAGCAATAGATCTTTCTTCCCTATGTTCACTGGCTCTGTTACTTTACTATTTGCTTCCCTGACTTGAGCACAAAGCACCTAACAGAAAATGAAAATATGATCGTTATTTGAATTTAAAAATCAAAAACTTTAATTTGATCGCAATCCCTTCTCAATTTTTCTCCAGTTTGGACCCCACCTGCTAAAGGCAACAAACAAGAAAAGACGTTCAAGTACTGGACTGAATCAAACAACAAAGCCTAGTCCACTGGTTGAAGTCTGCTGACTGGCTGAGAAGATTTTAATAAGAATTTACTTGCATCTTATTGTGTAATTAGAAGTGTTCAATTTTTTCTACCAAATGTTGCATTTTCCACGACAAGCATATCATGTCACCTCTGACTTTTATTCAGGTTGTACCTCAGGGGGTTTGAGGACACCCCTTGACCTGGCCCAGATTGGTGACATAATTAAGAGATGAAAACTTTGAACTATGGACAGTTTTAATTCCACGACATTAGACTTATTACCAAAGGACACCGGGTTGTACATACAAATTATTTAGTGCATTTTAAATTTTCGTTTTTTATTCTTGAGGGGTGAAGGTTAAGTTGACACTACTGATAAACCAGTAAATTATAAATTAAAACATTTTACTACTTACAAGCCGTGTAAATAATATTACTAACAGCTTGTTAATTCCTTCAACTTCTCCTTATTCTTTATAGTGGAAACAAAATCAGGTCAGACAGGTTGTCCGAGTCTCCTTGTCTGATGAAACAAGATATGGAAAAATGCTCTTAGCTATGTTTAATCTCTTCTTGTAAATATGAATTTCAAATAAATTGGTGAAGCCTTGTGATCGTTGTCTCAGAAACAACCTTTATAATACAATTATTAATTGAGTAAGCTGCATTGGAGCTTTGGTGACAAAGTTTTGGACTTAAGTTACAGTGTTGCCACCAGCAACTTTCCTCATTTCCAATAGTAAAAATATTGTCGCCTGCAATTTCATGCACCTTGCTGCCAATGATGTCAAAGGCAGATACGTTGCCATTGGAAATGAAGCCAGTTGCCCATGACAACAACACAAGTTGATGATACAACCTGGTTACCAAACTTTTGTTGCGCCTTACTCGACAGATAATAGCAGTATTTAAGTATGGCAATTATTAGCCCTTAACCTGTCCCAGACTAACAGACTGAGAAAAAAGTTTTTTGCTAAGAGAGAAGAGAGGAAAGGATGAGCAAATACCCAAATAGTCCTTGCACTTCTATTTACGCCTTGTTTTTGTCCCCAGAGCATGTAATTCTTTTGGTCAGCACCAAGGATAACTTCTGACCAGTTTAATAGCATGAACAGGGTGCTCATTTTTGAGGGTCGGCCAATCACATTTCAGTGGAAATCTGTGAATCCTACAAGACTAAAGAATTATAAGTGGCCTTTTATTCAAGTCGCTAACCAATTGTGGTGCCTGGATAAACCAACTAAACCAAGCTGGAACATGAATTTCTATGATTCACATGTTATACCAAGGAGAGTGAAAGAAAAGAAAGCTACACTTGAACTCAGAGTTTACACATTTTTACTTCCAACAAATCAGTACTAACCAACAATATTCACATTACATTACAAATTTAATACTCGTGTTGGAAAACAGTTTTCTCTGAGTAACGGTCCACACATATGTACAGGTACAAAACCTATTTTTGCAAAGTATATATTATTCCTCTGTTGGAGGACGATAATTACTATACTTGTGTTTCAGCTTATGCAGTCACACCCTTGTATAATTTTTTTTCCATTCTGCAGCCTTTCTACAGCAATAAGATAACACTTCACCCACATAATATTATATACACACAAGTTTTTTGTCATTGAGAAACACATAGTATTAGATAACTTGTACCAGAAGCATATCACCTAGGTGATATGCTTCTGCTTGTACTTCTAACTTACTTTTTCTCCTTGTATGTGATGCCCTTAATTTCTGCTGTTGCACATAAGCAGAGCATATTATGTAATATATTAATTTGGAAGAACTAACCTGAACAAATGTTTATTAACAATACCAGTTGTAATATTTAATCTTCAAGTTCAGTTCAGGAATCTTTCCAAAAGTGAAAAGTCTGCACCTAGTCCTAAACCCACAAGATTCTTTCTAAAATATTGGATAAGAACAGGGAGACGACTAAGTGATGCATTCTAATATTCCTTGTTCACGATTGCCTCTAGGAAATGGGTGGAATAAATTTATTTAATGTTATGAATGCAGCAAAAGCACATTATACAATTAAATATCTGATTAAATATATTATTGCCTTGGACAAAAGACACTATAAATAATATCAGCTTTTCTTCTCACATTATTATGTATTTCTTGTTACAAAGTATAAGAATATTGAATGCTAGATGACAGTTACTAAACACCCAAGTTTATTTAAGAGGATAATGCATGTATGTTGAATAAAAGGCTCTCAGCTTGGCATCAGCTTACTGAAATGGATGATTTAAAAAACCTTACTGCTGTTTAACCAAGGATGTTCATCGTTCCTTAATTCCCCTACGGACAATGGAGTGGTCAATTATATCCACCTGACAGTTAAAATCCAGTCCCGCAGATAAATAACTGTTCAGATCAGACAGGTTGTAAAACTACAAGGGTGGGAAGAAAGTCTGGGCTGTGTTGGATGCCAACATCGCACTGAGTCATGGGTATAAAAAATATCTTTCTTCACAAGTTAAATGTTCTTAGAGGTTGTGTGAGTCGCCAAAACAGTACCAGATGATCAGTGCTCAACCAACAGCATGTTTTCTACCTCTTTAGAACTAAGATGACATAGTATGTAGAAATCTTATCTAAGAATCTAAACAGGTTCAAAAGATGTTTCTGCTTCAAGTGAGGTTTCTGAAAGTCTGCTGGCAAGGTTGGCAGGACGACTGTGTGAAATGAAAAAAATTCAACAATACAATAAATACAACTGTTAAGCTTGGCTTTGTAGAAGAAAACAGATCAATGTTTAATGACATATAAGTCAATGTGCCTTAAAATAAAATTGCTGTAAGTGTGATATAAGGATACCTTCTTTCATCCATGAAGCGCTGTAGGACTTGGTCAGGGTCGCCCTGTAAGCTGCCCCACCCTCCTTGGCCTCCTCCTCTTTGGATCAGTTCAAGTCTTCTTAGTCTTTCTTCATTTCTGTTTGCCACTTCATCGACATTAAAACTGGTGACTGAATTCAAGGAAAAGCCACCAGGTGTTGGAGGTTTGTAGGTGTCATGAGGCTAAAAATAAAAAATAATAACAATACTTAACAATATTCAGTTACAAACTCTTCGCCCTGGGCTGTCACCTGACTGATCCTGAGAGCTATGCTGACAGGGACCCTGGAGTAGAGGTGCTGGTCTAAGAAAGAATAATAAATTATTCCCCCAGTCCTTCCAATCTGGAGGTTGAGTGATACATTGGCTACTCAAAAGAGAACCTGATTACTGCAGAAGTGTAGCAGCCCTCGTAAATTTGTAATTCTTTTCATTTTTAGCAGCTGTTACTGTTTCGGGCTAGGGGTATCATTCCTACTGTCTATTCTATTGTCCTCTGAAAGGGTATCAAGCCATTCATGTGAGACCATACAAGAGCTGCTACCTGACCCAGTTAGTGAAACCTCAGACAGGCAAGGAAAGTGACCAGCCACTCCTTGAAGCAACCATGGAACCTCATGTAAATTACAGTGGAACCCTGTTATCCTTTCATCACGGGGGCACAAAAATCTGGCCGTGCTAACGAGGTGGCCACATTAAAGAGGTCCTTTAAATAAGAAAATGACTGACTGAGCTTTCTTTCGGGCCAGAATAAAGTGGCCGTAATAACAAGGTGGTCGTAAGGCGGGTTTCTACTGTATGTACTAATTCAGTGGAAAAAATAAATTGAAGTAAAAGCCAATGTTGGTGTCCACAAGCACATAATTGAGAGGACTTGTGGTTGGGACACTAGTGTTTGCTACTAATAAACAGACTCTTGAGCAACTAGTCTATTATTTCTTACCCTAGGATTTCTTGCCATTTCTTCAAGTTGTTTCCATCGCCGCCTCTCTCTAGCAGAGGATTGCCTTGGCCTGGATGACATTTGCTTGATTGGTAACATTTGCTTTGGGTCATCAACAACAAGAAATTGACTTTCTGATTCTAGAAGGGAGTCGCGGCTTCCTGGACGTCTTGAAACCTAATGAAACAGGGTACTTTTTGGTTAAAAACAAAATTTAACATCAAGTACACATGGAACCCCTGTCAATCTGACCACTGACCACCCCTAAATAATGGTCAAGGTACTGAGGAGACTCAATTTGAACACAAACCTACCGGGTAAGGCTGTCCAACTCTGGGAGACTGTTTATTATGTCTGTTGGAATCTGTCAGGAATTGAACAAAGGTAAAAATCCTACACTCTGACCTTGTCCAGTCAAGCTCTACTTGACAAAGTTAAAAGTATTTCTAAACTAATGGGCTTTCCTCTAAAACTGTTAATTTCATTTCTAATTTACTGATATTTTCAACACCAACTTGGAATCAATGCCCCTTTAACAGGTGTCAACAGCTGCCCACACCTTACAAATTACTTACTTGTGACATAAACAAAGCTGCCAGACAGACCTCAAATGCAAATTAATTTGACTAAGAATAGCTGAATCAAAGCTTACTGGAAGCAACCAACGAGTGTTGACAACACTACTTTTCACTAGACTCTGAAGATCACTTCTGCTCAGGTTGTAGAAACTTCAGTCACCATAAATACACACACCCAGATGATCACACTAAATGAACTACTAATTTCCTTGCTTACTAAAATTGGTACCAAATGAATACTTGGGAAACTCAACAAACATGTAATTACCAGATCTTAATGCTGCCAGTTTGTCTTCTTGTTCCCTGCAACAACAACAACATCTTTATTCACTTGTACATTTACAGTTTTACAAAAATATAGAGAAATAGAAGGACAGAAAAAATGTACAATTTGAGTCTAGAGTATGCACTTTTGATAGTGTTTCAGCCACAAAATTTTACTTGAGGGCCAAAGTGGCCCCTGAAGATCTTTTTTAGGGGCCAATTTTTTAGGAAAGGGGCCACCAAATTGAAAGCTACAGAAGGAAAAAATGCATCAGGGTACCAGGAAAATAAAGCACTTTATTAGGATCTATGATAAAATTTAATAGTAAGTGCATTTTTAAGGGTTTCTACTTAATAAGGTTTCTTTTGAATCAGATACTAGTATGAAGGATCCGTGCATTACAAGAGAACAATCTTTATGCCTACATGACGTAGTCAATGATCAAGGGTTTGCAATGCATTATAGGGTGATTTCAAACATGGTCAGCCATTTGGAAGTTTTCCGATATGAGAGAATCAATACAGCAAAGCAAAAGGATGGATTGACTTCTTTTCTTTTGTTGAATGTTTTAGAAGCAAAGACCTTTCAATATGATTTTTCTAGAAGGACATAATGTGTGACAAAATAACCGTTATTGATCGTCAACACAGAGAATGTAGTCGCCATTATGCCGTATTATGGCAATTAAACCAGAATTTTTGGTAGCCAAGGATGAAATGCTTGTTGCATTGGCGACTGTATCAATCACAATTTTGAGCCCTGGGATGGTTTTAAAATATTATGCCTGTGTTAAGCCTGCAGTCTTGTAAAAGGAAAGGGCCAAATTGGCCCTTTTTTCATTTTTCTGAGGGCCATCTCTGATTGTAACGCTGGATTCCCACAATGGCGCGCTCTGGCGCAAACACTGATCTGATATGTACAGATTTTGTCTAGATGAATATCTGGTATTGTATCCGTTTACTTAACTGGTGTAGAAGAGACAGATAGACAGACCATCTTTCTTCAGTATCCAATATTATAATACAGTATTACAGTTTGTACTTCCTTTCTAAAAGTCAAACAGCTTTATATAAAAGTACTTTGTCAGTACACAATTCAAATTGCAAGTCTGCATAATGGGCCAGTTATCCAACTGAGACAATTTTAGTTTGTATAGCATGATCGTCTGGGTGAGGGTAGCTCTGAAAAAAACTGTTGTTGGTGACTGACATTTCGGCAACCTGAGCAGAAGTCGTCTTCAGACTCTGAAGATGACTTCTGCTCAGGTTGTCAAAACATCACTCACCAACAACAGTTCTTTTCAGAACTACCCTCACCTGGATGATCACATTATACGAACTACTGATACTCCTGGGTTCAAACCATTTACTATGAGACAATTTAATCCATCTCAGACAAAAAATTCTTCCCTGGTATAAATTCAGACTCAGATAATTCATCTGCAGCATAAATTCTGCCATTCTTTATAGAATGACATTACACAATCCTCACATGGGAAAGGCCTGCTGTTGAAGATCCAACACACTGCTGGTAGAAACTGGATCAGGAAACTTGCTTCTGAACTCCTCCGCAAGAGAAGAGGTTTCTTAGAAACAAAAGAAACAGTTTATAACTCTGTGATATGCAATGCCTAACTCACCCACTCATTTATTAATTATCTGTGGCACGAGTACCAAATAAATGACCATTTTCAAGAAACAGTGTGCAAAAATGTGTTATTTCACAGTAAATTGTCTTCCACTATACATTGCCGTAAATGTTCTTTAAGTGACATACCGATAATCATTTGATTTTAAAATAAGCTATTACTTGTTCTTAAGTTTTTTAGAACACAATCAATAAACAGGTATTCCTGGATCAATATAGACTTTTCATTCAAGAAGCAGTACCACGGAAAAAAAGTCTAAACAGTTTATTTGTCTGGTTGGATACCTGTCAGTTTTATTTTTATAAGATGAACAAGAGCACTTTGTAGCAGGCAAGAACAATAAATCATTTTTGCTAGTAAGTGGTTGACTTAACGAAGGACACATCTCTGCAGGTAATGTAGACTTGAACTGAAACTCAGATTAAATACCTTCATATTTCATCCTGTTAAATTCATCAGCAGCAGAAAAGCCCTTAAAAAGTTGAAAATATCAAAATTAATAATCAACATGACAAATTTCGGTATGAAAAAAACTAAACTAATTAAAACTGAAACTTGGGCCATTTAATGTATTATGTGTTGTTACACGAAATATCCATACCCCTCCTATGCAGGTTTTTTTGTTCAAACCTCCTCCCCCCCCCCCCCCCCCCAAAACAATCCCTCTGGATTCCAGTTTTGGTTCATACTTTCCTTTAAAAGTTTGGCTTTTGAGACTTCCCCCTCTCCCCCTTAGAATTTTCAATAACCCTCCTAATAGTTGGTATCCACACATAGCAGAAATATACCTCGGTATCTTTCTTCACCACTGCAGTTTTGTTGGCAAGTGCTCTTTCAAACACCTGGACATCTCTTCTTCCTCTGAAAAGATTAAAATAACGCCATGGTTATACCATGAGATAATGCCCCCTGACTGGGTAAATGAAGACTACTTTATCAAGACAGGTAGCCTTTAACAAATTAATATATTTACTTCTTCTCATATAAATTACAGTTAGTTATTTATTCTTTAACATTTTACTGTAAACAATTTCTGTACCTTCTACTTCCAAGGTCTTCAGGAGCACGCTGCATCTCAGAATAATTTGTCTGTGACAGCAACAAAAAGAAATGAACAAAAAATATATATTTAAGAAAGATTATAAAGTTGTAGAAGCATGGAGGAAGGCTACATGGACTTTTCATGGTATCTAGTAAAAGAGATCAGCTTCTAGTTTCTCTTCATAATATTATTAATCTTTAATCAAGTATATAGGCTACAAAATAAATATTAACTTGGAAATGACCACAACATAACAATCAAATTGAATTCTTCTTATTAACACTACATGGACATGAAATGTACAGGGTCCATACGTTCATACCGAGGTTTTGGAAAGATTGAACATACCACTGCAGTTGAACGATCCATTTGTTGCTGAACTCTTTTTTCTTCATTCTTTAGTTGCTGTCTAAGTGCTGTCAATTGACTCAGTACATCCCTGTCTGCTGTTCCTCTCCTCGCAGCTTCTTTGAAATATCAATCAGATACAAATTAGTGTTTGACACCAACTGAGGCATTTAACACCAACTGAAGGTATATGTTCATCAAACCTGACAAAAAGTACTTCTAAGACAGATATTGACTCAAATATTACTGTTTCTCAATCTTTTAAATCGTTTCATCTTGATTGGGGAAAGGTACAATGGAACCCCGTTAATACGACCACATTCAGGCCATGGAAAATTGGCCACATTAATGGGGTGGTCATATTAAATGGGTTCTTTAAATAAGAAAATGACTGACTGAGCTTTTTTGGGGGCCAGAATAAAGTGGCCATAATAACAAGGTGGTCATTTTAACAGGGTGATCGTAAGGCGGGGTTCCACTGTACTTCGATTTGGGTTAAGGGATGACTGTAGAGGAGCAATCAGAGCAAATGCTAAACAACAGAGGTCATAAAAATTGTACAACAATAGGGAAAGGAAAATTATTGTGCCTTAGCCTGTATAGCTGGTGGTTTTCTGTGGACTTTTGTAGCACAGAACAAGCAACAACAGCAAAGTTGTGAAAACAAAAAGATGCTTCTTTCTCTTTTCACCATTCTTCCTGTTGCTTCACCACATGTTCCGCGACATGTAACCCAACTAAAAAAATCAACCGAAACCACCAGCTACACAGGCTAATAATTCGTGCCTGAATGACATGAGACAATGGAATGACAGGCCATTAAGGCTCAGCTTTATTTTTTGACTATAACTTCACTTTGTAAACAGTAAGTAAAGCAGTTCTTGTCCTTACCTAGCTCATGTAAGGGGTGAACAGGTGGAGGTGGACCAGGAGATGCTGCAACAGGACCTAAATATACAAACAACAGTAATTCCTTAATGTTCTAATGCAAACCCTGCTAGGCCTTTAAGAGATTTCTGAAGAGTTTTGTTGTCTTGAAGAAAACTAATCTTAATTATTTCTACACAAAAATTCCCTTCTCAAACTACACAGGTCCAATTGGGGCTGAAACAACACTGCATTCCGATCAATAATATTCTGTTACATGCAATTCAGAGGGGTAGGCATCTCTTAATAGCACAAGATTACAACTTCCTTAAATTACTACTAATTTCTGTCACTGTTTTACCTACTTCTACACTGTGAGCAGAGTCTCAGAACTTCAATCTTCAAGGAGATTCTGCTAGCAAGGTACCTACTTCTGCTGATCACAATAGAGCATAATTCCATTGCATATCATGACAATGCAAAATTTAAAAAAACTGGTCTAGTCAACTTATGTGTCTTACAGTTTCTTCTCACCTTGTGAGGTTTGCTTGTTAGCTATTGTTGGAATGGGAGGTGAATTAGACCTGAAATCAGTCATATCTTGACCATCCTCCTAGCAACAGGAAAAAAACTGATTAAGTCTTGATGTCAACAAGTCTCACCACCCTTTTCTCATAGTATCTTATTCTGGCCGCCTGTGCTTTAACCCTTATAACTTTTTCAACTATTTTTTTCATTTCATGTATTTCTTACTTAGAAATAAATTCAGAAATTTTTGATAATGTTTTGTCTACAAAGATTAAGCATACCATTTTGTGCAGGGGGAGAGGGCATGAGTGAGGGAAGCTGCAAAGAAACCTAGAAGAGGAAACCTAGTGGCTGCAGTCTCTAGTAAAGAAAATAAAAAATGGAATGGCTGGCCAAACAGGTTAATAGTACCACTATGGCAGAATTATAATACTCTAATCCCTCAGTGGAAATTCTCTTTATTAGTTAATTTATAGAATGTTTCACTTGGACAACTGAACTGCAGCCAGACTAGTGTGATGTTTAATCTTAATGCAACACTCAAAAATGTGCATTTTTCAAGTCTTAATATTCATATTATGTTGTTCAGATTTTAAATGAAATTCTTCTGCTTCAGACAACTTGATTTAAAAGGTGCACGGTAAATATAAAAATATCTGACCATTAAAGTAAGACGCTGACAAGTTTTGGTTCAAATAAAGACTATCTGTGGCCTTAACTGAAGAAATGCTATAACACACTATTACCTCCATTTTCTTTTGCACGGTGGGAATGGGAGGAGAGTTAGTTCTTGCTTGTGTTGAGGATCCCTAAAGTGGAAACATGAAATCAAAATAACACTTAAATTCCAAAATCACTACAAGAATTTTTAATCTTTAATCATTATTTATACACCGTAAAAATTCATCAGGTACAATAAATTCCAATAAAATGTCTATGATCCTAGACCTAAAATTCTACTCCTAAAATTATATTAATTTACAACAATAATATTCTTATAAACCTGATTTCCATGAATGCTGTGTGTTTAAAAATTATGATAAAGAAAGTGTTTAAATTGATTTAATGAGCCAAACTCTCTAATGTTACAGGGTAAGCTGCTCCAAAGGGTTGCACTGCTGTAACTAAAACTATTTCTCATGTAGTTAGTTCTCGGAAAGGGAACTACAAGTTTGTTAACTGAGTCCCTCAGTCTGTCAGAGCATAATTTGATTCATTTTGCGTTACATGACTGCTACTGATGGTGTGCAACTGTCCAGTTTAATCTACCTATAAATTAACTTGTTGTAACAAATGAAACTAGTGTACTAAAAAAATTCCAATAGAATTTCTAACTTCAAATTTTGTTAACTGGGGCAATGTAGTTAGCAACTGGACCAGAACCTGAAAGAAATCACACTGGTGATTTCAACCAGAAATAACTTGCCTGAATACTCCCTAAATTGTACTCCAGTCTGTCCACTTCTGCAGTTCCAGAAAATATCCATACCCTCCTGGATGAGGGGTGGTTGGGTGAGAAGGGGGTATCAAAACAAAAAGCCTCCCATGGGAGGGGTAGCGATATTTTCTGGAGCAATATACATGTATCACACTATTCTCTAAAGCTCACTTGACTTGTGGCAACTTTTTTAGCAGCCATTTCAGCATCAAGTTTTCTCTTCAGCTCAGTTTGCCTTTGTTCTTCCATTTCCTTCTTTTTCTTCTCCGCTTCCCTTTTCTTTGCTTCTTGAGCTTCCTTAATCTGTTCATTCTTAAGCCTTGCCTATGAAAAATATACCACAAAAAATCAGGATGTGCTAAAGGGTTATAAATTACAAGGTACACATCTATTACAATTTTAAATACAGTGAAACCCTGCCTAACGGTCACCCCATTAATACGGCCACCACGTCATTACAGCCACTTTATTCTGACCTGAAGAAAAGCTCATTCAGTCATTTTACCATTTAAAGAACCCTTTTATATGGCCACCCTGTTAATACAGCCAGATTTTTGTGGCTCATTGGTGGCCAGATTAACAAGGTTCCACTGTATCAATTACCTGAAGGTTTTAGATGGGAACTAGACCCAACATAAGCCCAAACGCTATAATTTATGTCTCTATTTGACACTGATGACATAGCCATACAGTGGTCCATGTTCTCTTTGTTGCATTCAAGCATGAACACATCATGAAAAAAAAAAATCTTAAGGGGAAGTAGGGTGAGTAATGATGCATTTAATTAATACAACATTGTACCTCTTCTTCTTTTCTTCTACTTTTTTCTTGCTCTTCTTCAAAATCTTTCTGCATTTTCATTCTCTCTTCAGTTATTCTCTTTTCCTGGAGAGAGATGAAGTTGATCCAGTTTAAAAAATGTGAATTAGTCATGTCAAACACACAGAAAGAAGGATGTAACATGAAAAAGTTCCTGCAGTAATTAAAGAGCAGATGCTTGTCGGGAAAATCATGTCCTTCTTCCAACAACTGGATCAGGTGGCGTCCCTTGTTGGTTGAACGGGAATATCAGCTAACCCAAGACAGTACACATTGGTGATTGAGTAAACTGGAAGCAACCGGTTTCAATCTCAGATACCTTCTAAAACATTGCAGGAATGGAATAAGTTCATGTCAAGAGACACTAATTTGTTTAGCGCTGGAATAGTAAAGAGGTTCTGTAACTTCCATGATTAATATTTACCAATTCCTCTTCTTCCCTTTTGGTTCTCTCAAGTTCTTCTTTTTTCTTTTTCTCTTTCTCTTCAACCTGTATATTCAAAACAATAGATTACAATTATAGCTCTTAGTGTAGTTCACCTTGAGTCTAAAACAAACAATAAACCAAAAGTTGCAAACAAGTCTACTTAAGGTATAAGAAAGATACAAACTGAAGAAAAGCTACTCTGTGTAGTAGGTAAAAGTTACATGTAATAATACCTGTTTTCGAAGGTACTCCTGGTACTCTTGCCGAGCGGCTTTTTTAAGGTCATCCTTGGGATGAAAGATAGGGCTAAGACTCAAAATACTGAAGTACACCCTCAGGATTCAGAAAATTCAACCCTTTCTACCTGAATTTCACTTTCCTATTAATAGCAGTTTGGTCCAACAGGTTGTCCAATTTTCCTCCCTCCATAAGACCAATAAAGTTATAAACCAAATTCCAGTTTGATTTGGATGTCTGAACACTTTAAAATGAGCCTTTGCAAGGTCTTGCATGTTGTGTGGGTAAATAAATCAATCCATTTACTATAGTAGTTTTTTAGGCAGATTTTGAGAGGTTTCTAGCAGTTTGCTGGTGATGTGCTTGACCAGCAGAAAAGGACCTTTAAATAGTAGTGGCATGGCATTGAGTTTAAATTATTCAGTTCAGTATCAGTCAAACTTTGTTAATCACCAGAATGAGAAGGCCCCATGGATCAGAGAGGTTGTGGCATTAAGTACTGAGTCATAAGAAGAGGTTACTTTATAGTTTGGAAATTTCATTCTCACCTGTGGCTGGGCTTCTTTGAGGGGATCTGACCTGCCAAATGTTGTTCTGTTTCCACTTCCTGATAAATCTACTGTAACAATAAAAAGATATCATCCTTAGAACTGAATTATTAACTATTTAGATAACGTAACATCGCATATAACCAATGAAAGACAAAGTAAAATGCCTAAACGTTGATAACAAGTTCAACACCCCATGTGGTATCTTAACAAATGGTACAACAAGAATGCATGTCATTAGCATGTAAGGAACACCCCTCCCCCTCCCCCAAGTCTTCCCTGAGTTCAGTCTAAATATTAAGTACCTGCAGCTTGCCCTGGACTGGTCTGAACATTGGCTCCTTGTCTTGGAGACAAGTAGGGCTGATCACTGGTTATCTCAAATCTGGTCTCCACTGGTGGTGGCTGATCTCTTGGACTCACATTGACGCCTTGATCATTATACTGCTTAAGGGTTCGCAAGTTAGCTGTGCGAGGAATATAGAAATTAGTAAATTTTTTTTTTCTTCTTTATTACTCAATTGAGACCTCTTTATACCACAGACAGAAAATGTCACTTTGCAGTTCTAGGTTTATCCCTAGTCCACTGAGTAATTTGGACTACATTGGGATTACTGATAAGTACTTCTCTATCGCCAACATTCCTTATAACAGAGCACTGACAGGATGTTATAGTACACACAAGCATGAATTCATTTACTCCCTGTTTTGTAAATCTAGTCAGACTTTTAGCCAGGATTTGAAAAGTGGGCATTCAAAATGTACTATAGGGCATGCTCAAATGAACAACTTATAAGGCAACATATGAAAAATTAAAACAATTTTCTTTAATAAGTGGCTAACCACAGGACATCTGGATGCCCATCTGGCTAAAAGCTCGTATCTAGTCTATAACATTGGCTTACCAACAAGATGTCCTGTAGAGTCTCTCAGAGGTGCACCCCCTCCCCCTTTACCCCATGGATTGTAATTAGCAGCTTCTTGTTCAATCTTCCTGTCATATCTAGTTCAAACAAATGCACATTTAATTGATAAGTGGCTAAGAAATGCACAGTTAAAGGGCATTAGCATCAGCAAAACTTTGAAAAGTCAAACCTAATTTACTACACATTTTCGCTGATAGAAACCTTAACATATCAGTCTAGTTTTTTTTTAAAGTATTGATATTAGACATTGCACTGTGACAGACATTTCAAAATTCTACAACTGTTATCTCACAAAAAATGTTCAAAATCTTAATATATCTTCTATGGTCTTGGGTGCTATAGGAACACTTCACAAAGGAGGAAAGGTACTCAGTCACAATTTACCACTGCTTTGACCAAAATCACAGTGTTTGTGTCTGTTGAAACTAGTTATTCTACCTAATTACAAGTAACTTCATATTTCTACTAATAATAGTTCAAAGAATTTAGGTTAAACTGTACTACAAAATTAGTTTAGAAATGTTTCTATAAAAGTTACATCTATTGATGTATTAATTACAAAAAGTCTTTACTTTCTCAGGACAACTCCTGGAGTACTTTTATTACTGCCTTGTGCTGTAATTTGGCAAAGATGAGATCTACATAAACCTTTCATTTGCAATTAAAAATTGAATTGGTTTTTTCAACATTTATCATCAGAATAATATTATTCTGAAATCTCACCTCTCTTTTGCCTCTTTTTCTTTCCGTTTCTTTTCATCTCTTTCCTGCATCTATAAACATGTACAAGAGACAATTATATTAATCCATTTACTTATGTTACAGTTAAATTACATTATTTAGGCATCCAGCTTTAATTTGGAAGTAATGACCAGGAAACAAGCAAAAATAATTATTTCATTGTGTACAAACTGATTGGTATTTGACACCTGCTAATTCAGCGGCAAACTTCAATGTAATATCTTCATTCTTGCTAATTCAGTTATCACTTTTGAGTATTAACAGCAGGCTACCTGTCTTTTTAGTTCTTCCTGATAAGCTTGCTGTGCAGCTTTCTTCTTTTCAGCTGATGCTGGATCAGCTCCTCCTGCTCCAATACTGCTAAAACCCCCAGGGGGCTGCATACCAGAGTGAGGGCTCAGTTCACCTCCACCCTGTTGGGGGAAGGCTCCTGGGGCTGGAGTTGTGTACCCTGTGAACACAAAATAAAGCACTGACAAGTTAGGACATCTGAATCACAATGTAAATTAGATACAGACAGAAATTGCTTCAAGTGTGTATTTTGAATACATATCTTCTTTGGCTGATTTGGGGGTAAAGTATGAAAATTTGAAGTGTTTGTGGTTGAATAGAAAAATGTTTCTGGTCATTCCTTTTTCTACAATAAGTACCTTGGTTTCTTGATAGATTTGTTTCTCTATTTTGCAACTGAGCACCTACAACAAAGTAAACCAGAACACCCATAGTATTATTAAGTAAGTATCAAAAGTATGTCAAACTCATATAAGTCTTTTAATATCTACAATTATTTTAGTAAATCCCCAGGATCACAAGTTGAGTAAATCTATATTTCCTGTACTTGCAAGTACATTTATTTAAGGATATGAAGTAGTTCCTTCAACCCCTAAACCTTTTTTTTTTTCATCAACAGATTACTTCATCAGAAGCAAGTCCCAATTATTTGGGTTATGCAAATCGTAATCTTTCTTTTCAAGTGACTAATCCTCCCAAAAAGTTCCCATCATTGCTACTTATAATACTATACTTTTAAAGACTGTGCAACTAGGTGTCTGTTTTGCTCAACATCAGACCTTGAATTTTTTAAAGGATGAAATGCTATCCACACTATGCTATCCACCGGATAGCATAGTTAATTTTGTGAACACTATCCACTGGGTTGCAATTATTTCATTAGGTGGACAGTATTATTCATATTATCAATGCTGTTTTTCTGATCAAAAAGCACTGTTGTTGACAAAAGAAGGATAAAATTATATGTAGAGGCATTTCTTAAAATTGGTAAAGCAATCACAGAAAAAAAGTAAGATCTTTGAAAGGTTTGGCAATACCTCCAGATATTCCAGCATCAAGCCTTAGACCTCCCATGCTTGGTTGTCCAGTCCCTCTGGAGATGTTCATAGGCCCACCCACAGAAGCTCCCATCTCCAGTGCCCCATAGTAGTAATAGGGGTCATCATATGGATTTGGATGGATGGCAGGGTGAGGAGGAGGTCTGGAACTAGGTCCATGATTGGCCAGGGACATGTCATAGCCTTGTGATTGGGGCGGATGTGATCTTCTGTTAACATCTGGAGGTGTTCTCTCAAGCTGAAAGAAAACTGACTGTGTGAATAATGTGTTTGACACATTTTATTCTCTCCAACATGAGGAGACACTGACAAGGACAGCCAATGGAAAACATAGAGGTTCCAAAGGCTGCAACTCACCTGAGAGTTCAGTGGCCTGCCATCATTTTGCTCAACTCCTAAATGAAGCATTTTCTCTCTGGATAAAAAAGTAAGATTACCAGAAGCAAGTGGTGAGCAAATGTTACTCCAAGTTGCCTTCTCAGGGCTTGAAGAAAAACTTGATTCCAGCTTGCCCATGGGACAAGTAGCTCTCAGATGTTACTTGCTCTGAGCAAGTCTTAGTTTGCTTCTTTTAATGATTTAGTTGGCAGACGACTTGCCTGATCCCTTACCCTTTGGGCAAGTGAGAAAGAAAAGTTACTTGTCCAGAAGAAAAATCTACTTGTCCCAGACAGATGGATGGCACATTTTTCAAGCCCTGCCATTATTTGTGCAGTGGAGGTCAAAAGGAATTCCTGGGTGCTGTATTAGTAAGACTGCTAAGAACTGGAAAGGTGCACCAGAAGAAACCGATGGGGGGGAGGGAACGTGTTGAATCAACACATCAAGCTTTTTGCCACAAAGTATTTGCTGTTTCCTGAGAGAGGAGACCAGTCAATATCTTACCATTAACATCATACATGTATGTAGCACTTGATAATTTCCTAGGTACCTTTTCTTGATATCAGCCTGTTCTTGCATTTGTTGTTGAAGTTCTTTCTTATACTGTTCCTGTTTCCTGGCCTTTTCACTCCTAGACTCCTGCAAACCTGAAAAAAAGAAATCTTGATCTTTAAAGAACACTATATATTAATGACCCCTGTAATGACCCTGGCCAATACAAACCAGTTAATCTGCAGTCCAATGAGCTAACCATTAGGCAACCACATCTCCCTATGGCATGCATCATACAGCGACAGTGAGGCAATTTTGAAGGTTTGATGAATATGACAGGATAAATTCCCCAGAGAGCAAGAGCTAGTTGGCAGGTAGTAATGGTCCAGCTTGTAGCTAAAGTGCTTGCTTGAGCTTGAGGACACATTAGCAATGTTTAACTACTCACCTCCTATTATTCCAGCTCCTTCCAGAGGTGCTGACTGTGATCTGATGCTAGTGTCTGTTTTGCTTCGCTGAAGAGTTTCTTCCTGAGGAGGTTCCCTGAAGAAAAAACAATCAAATATTAAGAAATTAAAAAAAAAATAATCACAAAATAAAGATGACAGTAGCTTCTGCTGAAACATATCTTTCAGACCTTAAGGTTTTGTCATTTTTCTTTAAATTCTTAGAACAAACAGAATAAAGAACACTAAAAAAAATCTAAACAAGGTACTTAAAAAAATTAATGACGACAACAAAAACAACCACAACAACATTTAATACTCTGGCAATCAAATAGCTCAGAGTGAAAACAAAATGGAATCAACATTTCACCTGTCTGGTAGATGAGCACTGTTTCTTCGCTGTGGTCTTTTCCCTCTCTTACGAACCTAACAATCATTAAAACAAACCTGTTATGATTGATAAATGACTGGTGCACTATCCTAGCCCATACTACTGACATGCTGTAATTTTAAAGTACGTGTCTCACAGTAGAGTGAGGTGGCTAGGAGTGTTGGTATTACCCCTTGATAGGCAACTGGAGGCTGCCTTAATGATAAACTAGTACCCATCTATAATCCAGGGTGCATGGTGAAGAGAGGTACAGTGAGAGTAGAGTGTCTTTCAGTCCAAAAAGACAACATTATTGATATGGCCAAAGCTGAATCCCTACATGATCAAGAGTCAAACACAAAAACCATTGGACCACAACATCTCTAGTCTTCTTCGCAGCCATTATTAGGGTTGTCATACAATGCTTCTCCCCCCTAGTGGGATGACGGTGACAACCCCTAATAGTGGCTGCAGAAGAGACTATAGCATCTCTCATGATGAAAATACTTACCCACTCTGATAGATCATCATCTTCCTCCTCATCGTCATCATAATAATCAAGTCTTCTTCTAGGTTTCACCCATGCGCTGTGAAATAAGATGACTAAGTAAAGACAGCAACAAAACTGATACATACACTACAACTTATAATTTCTATTAATCTCCTCAGTATAAATATCCAAGCTTGAGACTGGGTGACAACTATTCCCATAGCATTATAATGAACTTGGCATCTGAATGAAATATGGTTCCAGATACCAACAATGAAGCAATAAAATTTCTTACTCGTCATCCAAGTCATCATCACCATGGAAACGAACACGCCTAAAGAAAACAAGCAGTTACTTTGTTAACACCCCTACACAGATCTATTGACCAAGACATTTTCATTGTTACAATCAGTCAGTACACTATTGAGGAAATTTACTTAACGCACATAATTATAATTTTATTTGCTTACAAAGGAGGTTTATTTAAATAAGGATTGCCCAAAAGCATACTTATGAAACTTGCCAGAGTCTGTTCATTTTAAATGGGTTTAAAACAAATGAACTTAAATTTGCCTAGATTCATTATTGATTTATCAGTCAACATTATCTTACTTTGATTCAAAGCTCTTTTCTCTCCTGCCTCTTGGTCGATTTCTGCTAAAACTCTGCTTAACAGGAAACAAAGAGGCGGATTAGAATAAGAATGCCCATCATTCTGGCATTTCATCCAAATTGTTACTAACAATTATTTTATCAAATGAGAAAGACTATCAGCCACAGACTCAAAATGATGATCAAGATAATTCTTGTAAGAAACTTAAAGTTCTCAGTCAACTTAACTAAAATCAGCTGAACATTTGCAGTGCGTTCACCGTGAACGGATCATGGAGACGTATTAAGACAGTTACAGTGTATCCTCTGAAGAGTACTTCCATATTGGGAAATATTGGCCTTTTCTTTTTTTGCAACTTAATGTAATTTGCCTGCAGTTTGGTCCATAACCTTGCAAAAAAATGTCACCAATATTTTCTCCAGACACCCCAATACTGACCTCATGGTAGTTTAAATTACACACTGGTACATACAGTATCTTATCTTACATCATAATCCTCATCATCATATCTCCGGCTGAGGTAGCCATCACTTCTAGACTGCTGTTTATACTGTGGCGCATTCAATCTCATAGGCCTGGTGGTTAAATAGTAAAGATTTCTGGTCAACTTCAAAGTTAATTAATAAAATTTAACTAATGATGAGGTTGAAAGCAAATAGAACATTACTTAACCTGTCTGCCCTAGAGTCTGGGTCATCAAATCCTCTATAAGCAACAAAGAAAAAATATATATATAGAACTGCATTATGACATGGTGACACAATTTTGATGCATTACACAGGCATCAAGTTAAGGGAAGTCTTGGTCTAACAACTCAAGAAGCTTTCTGCTTGCACATGAAAACCAGACCTTAACTATTTTTCTTTTACATAGAACTCAGCCTTGGGGATGCAGTCACAAGAGTCAAACATTCATTTGTTGCTTTGCATGATTCAAAGCCACTCACAGAGGGCATAAGTCTGCTTGTTCTTTGATTAGCAAAGGACAAAATAATGTACTAGTTATGTACAGTAAGGGTGGCGAATGGTCCTTCAAAAGCCATGAGTCTTGCAAAATTTTTGTGGAATTTCAGGGATCTGGCAGTCTCCTTTTTTCATAGGTTAATATGTGCATCTTGCATCTTGCATTTTTTCACAAAGCTGTCTCGGAGTCTCAATTTTTTTGCAAGACTAAGAAATTATTGAAGTCCAAATTCATTTGATTGTTTTTATAAATGACATCTGAATGTCATATAATCTGAGCATCTTGCACTCAACACTTTGAAGTCTAGTCTCGCTTTCATGCAAAGTCTCGCATTTACCATTCACTGCCCCTGTAATAATAATGAGATCATACCGGTATCTTTTCTCTTGGGCACGTTTCCTTTGTAAAAGTTCCTCATAAGACTCAAATAAGTTTTCAGGTTTTTGGGTACCACCTAGAATAAAGCAATACAGGCTGAAAGTTAATTTATTATAACTAATTTAGACCATTCAGACTTAATTAAAAGTACTGATTCTCCATACTTCTATATCTGTCATAAATATAAATTCAGAGAATTCAGTACTAAGTAAGTTTAAATAAACAAGAGCTGACAGTTATTTTCTTGTTAATGCACATCTTTTGTCAGAATTCCCTTTGGTGAGAGAGTTTAGCTTGTATATTTATATAACACATCTTCAAGTAATTAATCTAAGATGAACTGAGAGCTAATCTTAATTTTTCTCTTTTTCCACCTACAACATATCTTGTAGTCTATCCCAAGTAAAAATAATAATAATTATTTGAATTGTTTACTTTCAAATTGTTCTGCAATGTTGAGGGCAGGAAACTATATTGCTGACAAACATTTGCCTTCAAACCCTAATGTTTTAATATAAAAGGAATGAATTCAAAACAAATTCAGCAAAATTATGAATAGCTCAAGAATCTCGTCAAGTGTTAATTATTATTAATTACAAGCTTTTGGTGTAACAAGTGTAGTTACTGCTAATAACTTACGTCTATCTTGGCTGTCATAATCTCTAGCTGAGTCCTGAATAATGCAAAAAAGTGCAAAAAAGCTTTCAAGTATACATTATATTCATGAGTAAAAAGTTCATACATTGTAACTTAAACTTGAAAGTTTTTTTACTTAGCTCAAAATAATCAGGAGGATCATGCTTGAACAGTAAAGGATTTCCAATTAAATGAAATGCACAGTTCAAAAAAACACACTCACATCATAGTTTTCCTTTCCTCTTCTTTCGCTTCGAAAGGAATAATCGCCATCATCATTCTCATCCCTTCTAGCTTGAGCCTAGAGATAGAGATACAAAATAAATTATGTCCAAGCATTTCAGATCCATCAGCCTGTGACAACAATGAACAACTCACTGGAGACTCTTTCTAGAGCCCCTTCAAGGGAGCTATTCCAAAGACAGTGTATCTTGAAAAAACTAGCCAATATTTTTTCAATTAAAATATCTTGCTGCAGAAAGCAATATATTCAAATGTCGCATAAAGAGGGCAATGGAGATCCGGTTAGCAAAGCCCTCTTTGAATAGAGACAATGGCTTTCAATTAGCTAACATCTATGATTGACACTATTTTAGCTCCTTTGAGACCCTAATGAACATGATATAACCCTTCTTAACATTCACATTTTCATTGCAGCCAATAAAGTTTGCTTGAGCTGAACAAAATATTCCACTTTTTAAAAATTTTCCTTGTGCTCTGAGTACAGGAAGTTATTTTGTATTTTAATCATGATTCCAGAGCAGGAAAACAATATTTTTGATTGAATATTTTTTTCAAGTTGGTCATTCTTATTCAGTCATAATCTTTCTCACCTTGTTTATTTTTGGTTGAATTTTTTTTTTTCTTTGATGTATTTCAACTATTTAAAGGGTATCAATTTAAATTTTCCTCCAACTTGTAATTAACTCTGGACATCAGAGAAATGATTTAAAATATTATCATGATATAGCTCTGCACATTAAAAATCAACCACACTGATATAATATTTCTGAATCTTAAACTTATAATTTGCATTAATGTTTTTGAAAACAGTGAGACCTTGATGTCAATAAGTCATTGTGCCAGCCCGTTAAAACATTGAGCAATAAGTAGACCCTTTAAATCATGTAAAGAGCTTGAAATTAATACATAATTATAACTTTTTTGAGAAGTTTTTTTCATCTTCATCAGGTACAGACACCAACTTTTATACTCCAACCAGAGCTCTTGATTCTTATAACAAAAACATGCAAACAATAATCACTGTTTTGCCCCGCATTAAAGTTCAAGTTTAAAATTTTTACCACAACGTGATGGCTAGGAAACCTCAGCTTTCCTCCGAGAAGTCCAAACCTTTCCACAGTGCGACTTGCTTCACATAGGAACTCCAGTTGGACCCAGTCCATATAATGTGATCAGTGCAGGAAATGTTATTTTTCTTTTCATTTTAGCACTTCAGCTGTATACTAATCTTTCATTTTGAAAAGAATCAGGTGACTTTTGATGTTGTGGCATGGACTGAAGAGGAATTATCGAATTTCACACAAGATTCTCTGACTTTTTTCCACATATGAATTTAAACTGTGCACATTAAAAACAATAGCTATTTATACCTGTTAATTTGCAATGCTAATATTTTTTCTGAGTATTGACAGTGCAAATTTATATGCCACCTGGCAAAGTTAATTGACGCTATGCAAATGTCTGTGATGACCAAAGAACTCAGTCATTAATTATTTATGGCTGATGCTGAATGTAATCGGAAATGAGAATTACCAGAAAAGGGACAGAATAATTTTCAATTAGGCATGCAGGCCTACCATCAAAGTAAGACAAATATCACTTACTCTGTAGCTTGAGCGTTGTTTTTATTAGATTGTCAACACCAAATCTATCAACATTGATTTATGACTTGGCATTGAATGATGTTATGTTAGGCAGGTATCAATGCTGTTCTAAGCTCCTGGGTAAATGAAACAGTGTTGCAATAGCTACAAGCATGTTTGTTTGTTTAGACACAATTTTTAAATTTTAATTGTGATTCATTCTACTAACAAAAACACTGGTTAGACACATAGAAAACATCCTAACTTGCTTCTAGAAAGGATCAAAATGTTTCTGATGCATTTCAAAACAAACTTTTACCTACAAAACATTATTTTGTTCCAGCAGCAAAAGTTCCCTTGTGTAGCCAGCAGGCTCTAGCTAATAGTAATATTGTTTCAACATTAATTTAAAAACAGTTAATTCTCCTTGCAGATGATAATACACTACTCTGTAATGTAGGTTGCCATATTACTTTAATGTATTACAGTAGAGCTAAAAAATTAATAAAACAATCTCCAAAAGTGGAGACCTCAAAAGTACAGAAAGTGGTTTCTAGTGAAACTGTCAATGAAAGCAAAGTGATATAATCATTATTTCTCCCTCCCCCCTCCCCCCGCAAAAAAAAAGACAGAAAAACTACCTTGAAGGTAAATAACAGCCCATATACATACCACATAGCCAAACTAATGCTGAATGAAATTCAGAAATCAGGATTTTTTTCGGTTACTGGACAAAACTAACTACTGCATTACTAGCCATTTGTAATAAAGTGAATTTTGCTTTCTTCTGACTCTCTAACAGAAACAAAACAAACGGTTTTCATTATTACTCAGTAAATTCAGTGATCTCTCCAAAAGAAGTCAACAGAACAAAAGTACTGACCTCTCCTGATTTGTACCCTGGGTAAGGTGATCTACTCTCTGACAAAACAGGACCAGCTTTGCCTGAGCTGCGGAAATTTTTCTAAGAAGTGGAGAATTGGCATAGTCCATCAACAAGCATAATCAAAGAACATGATCACAGTGTTCCAGCTAAATTTTAGAGTGGGGGGTCACACTGGTCAGTTATCAAATGTTTCATCTTGTTCAATGGACTCAGTGGCAAAGCCCAAGTTAGGAATAAAATGATGATTTGGCTAAGGGGACAAAATGCCCTCACATGTGCCATCCCTCTGATTATCAGTGGTAAAAAAGTAATACTTTCTTTATTATTATTATTATTATTATTATTATTATTATTATTATTATTATTATTATTATTATTATTATTGTTACTCTCTACCACAATCATATGTTTACAATAACGACATTAAATTAAGTAACGCTGCTCTGATTAAATAATATCAAATTTAAGGTTGTGTTCTATCGGGTAGTTCCAGAAAATATCTATACCTCCCCCACAGAAGGGATTTTTTCCAAGATCCCCCACCCCTCTGGAAATTCCAATTAAACCTGATACATTTCTTTAAATTTTTTGGTCTTGGAGAACCCCCACCCCCCAGGAAATTCCAATCTCTTCTGTGGAGGGAGTATAGATATTTTCTGGTACTGCACATTGGCATCAACTGCTTCCGGTTGGTTGGGTTTTTTGTGTTCTATTGAGGGAAAACCATTTCTGGTTGGTTTGGTTGATCAACTATTTTAACTCTCCTCAAGCCAGGTTGAAACAGTTGAAAGAGCATTTGCGTGATTCTGTTGTGTGATTGTTGCTTGCATAAGGAGTATACCCAGGAGTTACTGCATTTTAACTGAAAATGGTTGGAAAAGTGTTCCATCGAGAAATGTCAACCCTATCAACCCAAACTGGTTGTAGTTGAAACGGTTGATCTGAAAAGAACACAGCCTAAGTGGCTATGAATATTTTTAGTTTTCTTTTCACAAGATACCTCTGCAAGATACTTTCTATAATCCTCCTTCCTCTCCTGCCGTAATTTCTGTTGATGTTTTTCATAACCGCCTAACTTCAGTCCTCCTACATCACTGTCATCCTCAACAGTGGCTGTTGAAAGAAATCCACAAATGAGAGACTAACATTTAGCACTGTTAAGTAATAACTTATACTGGTCTATTATTAATATATTATTATTGTTATTATTTGTTAAGTCCAAAAAGTAGTTTAATTGTATAAGAGCGATTCTCTATCTGAATTCAGATATACAGCAGGCTGTTCTTATCTGATGCCCTATCAATGGAAGTACACCAGAAAGTCCAAATACCAGCTCTAAATAATATCAACATGCACTACCTTTTGCCTTTATCTTGGCCTCGGATACAGGAAAGGGACCTCTTTGTGCATGCCTTGGTGGATAAAAACAGACAGAACTGATTCATAGCAGTATTTCTAGTCCAGTTTAAATAAAAAAAATTGTATCAATTGAAATCAAGATATAATAATAATTATTATGAAATGAGACCTCACCACCTTGTTTCTCAGTAAAATAATTTTATTTTGAGAGGGGGGAATCTATAACCTACCTGTATTTACATGTAGTTGGGAAACTTATTGAACAAACATAACAAAAAGTATAAGTTTTACATTAAGCATAGCTGGCTTATCAGGCCAGTGCTTACAGTAATTTTAATAGGATGCTAGTCCAGTGCAGGGTTAGCATTTAAAAGGAAAGGGACACTTTGAGAGTACATTGCCTTGCCCAAGAACACAACAAAGTTACCCTGGCCAGCAATTGAACCTGGACTTCCAGTTTGACTAGAAATCCAAGATTCCAACTGTTAGGCTGCCATGCCTTGATCCCACTTTACATGTAGTACCAAGAAGGAAATTTTCCTGTACTGTTCAATTGTTGTTGTTGTTATTGTTGTTGCTTTTTTTTAGATATAAGTTGCATAATTGGCTTCGTATTGATATATTATTGGGAGTTTTGATGTTAATCACTGACACATTAAATGTAGAAATGACATCAACTTGGAAAGAAATCCAAGTTCCAGATAGGATTTGAATCCACCACCCTCCACAATCTAGCGGATGCTCCAACCACTGAGCTACTGAAGACACTATGGTGAGCAAGGGTGAAATGTGGGTCTTTGACGGGAACTGCATCGTGCGGTCACACAGCCAAATAATGACTTGCATCGCACAGTCACATTGAGGTATATCACTGACACATTACAGCTATTGTTACCTGCTGTCAGGTTTGTATCCTCTTGGGCTTGTCCTGCTACGATCCTAATGACAATAAAAATGAAAATGAAGAATAATTATTATAATCCTGTAAAATCACCTAATGACATATTCTTGATTCAATTGTTTGGTTCATTCTTTTAATGTCTTTACCTGAGAAATGACCATATTAACAAGGTTTGATCAATTATATGAAGAGATCTACAGCAACAGAGAGGAATACCTTAAAAACCCTTACAGAAAGATCATGATCTATGATGATAAACATGTTGATTTCTCCCGTAGCATGGGGGTCGTTCAAGTCAGAATGTTTTAGCAGGAGAGAGCTGTGTCCCTATCGCAAATAATAAACAGCTCCAGCAACAGAAAACCATAACTTTGGTCCATATAACCAGTAAACAGTATGTAGAATGAGGCCTAGTGCATAAGAAAATAACAGTAGTCTTCAGGGTGAAGAGAAAACCAACTTTCGAGCTTGCTGTTGGAGCAAGTCTTACCTTTGATGTACTAGCCAGAAAGTCATTCTCATTAGCTAAAAAAAATCCACCCTTACAGTACTTTTTAATTTGAATTTCCTCAAAATTTTGAGAGGAAACTTCACTTGCCCATCTAATCAGGCAGGTAAAGGACAGAATCCCTCAGCTTGACTGAAAAATACACAAGTCGCTGGGTACTGAACACAACTTTCTTAGCGCACTTTTCTTATTGAGTGATATGCAAATAAGTATGTTGCATTGTGGTCCAAAAATAATAAACAGTGAAACCCTGTTTCACAAAAACCCACAAAATGAGGGCACTTCATTATTACCGACAGTGGTCTCAATTTCAAATGCATTCTTAAAAATTAACCCAAATTAGTATGTAAACCAGGTTACAGTCAGTTTAAAATCACAGTTCTTACAGTGTCCATGAGAGGAATCTGCATACCAGTTTAGATAGTTTTGGGTCTGCACAAAGTGCGAGCTAGCAAGACATGGAAGCTAACATGAAACCCATTCTGGTTAGCCTAAATAAGTTAATAACAGTCTGGTTACCCTAAACATCTCGGCCCCCACACCCATGTACTAAAAAAGGTTGCCTCAGTTAGCTTGTGGTTAGCCTTAGAGCCAGTAGGGATTACTGGCTGGCATGGGTCAGTCTTACAGTCAGTCACTCTTATTAACCTAAATAGCTCTCTGTTAAGTCTAATTAACAATCTAGTTCGCCTAAGTTAGCTTAGTTAGCTTGTCGTTAGGCTTTTTATAGGGGTTAGGGATCCTACCATGCATGCCTTGTATGCCTTACTGACTAACATGGTTGGTAACAACCCCTGTTGATTTCGGGTCAGTTGACGTGTAACAAAGTGTTAAAGTGAGGGTCTGCATTTTATAGCTCAAGGCGACCTTATGTACAAAAAGATTTCGTATCAATTGGCATCTGACAAAGACTTTGAGGGAGGGTCTTCGTTTTATACATCCAGGTGGCCCTTTCTACAAAACGGAGACCCCATTGATTTCACGTCAGTTGACATCTAACAAAGCATTTAAGCAAGGGTTTCATTTTACAGTTCAAGCCAGCCTTATCTACAAAACGAAGACCCTGTTGATTTCGCGTCAGTTGGTGTCTGAGGAAAAGCTTTGACCCAGTTTGACTGTCTCTGGTTTGATAGGCCTGTTAAAAACACATCTTTGTTTTTCAATCTTAGGTCTTGGGTCTCAGGTCTTAGGTCTTCGTTTTGTAGACACCCAAATTGTCATGGCCTGAATTGCGCTTTTATTTTCTTTAGCCTCATGTTTATACTCATAAAAACGAAATAAAATGAAAATCACATTGGGGCATAAAATCAAACCAAAAACAAATCTGAACTAATTATAAGCTAGGCTATATAGTTTGTATAGGACTAAATTAGAGCTTGCTTTAGTTTCTGGTACCTCAGTTTGCTGTGCCCGTGACATTTCTGCCCTTTCTTGTTCAAGTTTTCGCTTCTGAGATTCAATGAAGCTAGACAGGTCATCCGCCATTCTAAACAAATGTATTTTCTAGTCCAGCAGTAAATTCACGAAAGAAGATCAGGTCCAAAAATCCCGCGAAATTGAGCAGAGTTGTCGTCAAGTGTTCAAGACATTAAAACGTGAAAGCATGACTAATTGGTTTCTCTTGCATCCTTAATAAACAGCTGATAGCCTCGTTGTACTTGAACAAGTAAATAAATATGGCTTTACAGTAGATACAACCATTAGAAGCGAAGGAAAACAGCTCCATAATATAAATTCCAAAATTGTTTTGCATTTATGTCCGCCATGTTTTTGGTTACCATTACCCATAACGCCACTCGTACGAGAGCTCGCTGTTGATTGGTTACTTTCCCACCAATCAAAAAAGATTTTACAGTCAAAATGATAGTAAGAGGAGGCGGAGCACAGAGGAAGGCTTACAAGTCACGCGCGCTTACCAATCGAAGAGGACGTTTCCGCAGCACAAAGCTCGCTTCTGGGCGATTTTTAATTTTGTGATGGGTTCGCCTGAAGATAAGGTTAAACTCTTTGACGACGACCCCAAAATTCCTCCTCCAACTACTGTTGTGGACGAAAATGAGAGAGATACCAATTTTTGTCAGTTAACGTGTGTGTCTCTGGCGTTCCTTGTTATATTTGGTGTCTTTTTTGCGCTGGTTGTCTTTCCCAGTCCTCACCACGATGAAGACTCGTACAATGAACAAGGTTTGTTTGTATCTTAATGTTCGTTATTCTCGTTTCATCTTTCTTTAACAGCTCATACTTAAGCTTAATTGTGGGGTTAGTATTGAGCTGAGAAAGTTTGTTTGTTGTCATAAACTCAGGTTAAAATTGTTTCTTTATTCCTGGTTGTCTGGAATCCTTTTGTTTCACTGGGAAGTCTACTGGAATGTGAACTAATTTGTTGATCTTACAACACGTTTCTCCTCAAACATTTATCTGTTGCCTTTTTTAAAAAACAATGTTCACAAACTTAGCTGCATGCTAAAACTTTAAAGTCCCTGATGTTATCATCTGTTCGTGGGTGTTAAAAAGCCTAATGACTTGTTGATAAATATTGCTCTAATATTATGCTGGTAAGATGACTTTTTGTTGTTATCTTTTTAAAGATAATAACATGATCTTCCAATATTTAATCGCTCCATTAACCAAAATCGAAGTAAGTTTATGTTATATCCATAAGCAGACTATTTGGGGTAAGAACCATCTTCATTCAGCTGAACTTCCGAGCACAGATGGTCAGAGGCTGTGTAGCTCATGTCAGAGGTAGATATTTATCAGCTTTATTTGATTGGTTAAGAGGGAGTTTAATCAGCCATGTTGGAGCTAGCAAATACGGACATCAGTTGCAAAAATGAACTTACATGCTAAAAAGGATCTTGCAAATATTCCTTTTATTTATATCCATTCAACAGTCCACTTCCTCCGTGCCTGTTGCCAGTGTGTCAAAATGAGTCTCGGCGTGTCGGGTATGTTATGGACGGAACAATGGATGAGTGAGTGAGTGAGTGAGTGAGTGATTGAGTGAGTGAGAGATATATGTATGTCACACCAATCAGATTGGATCTACTATAAACAGCCAATCAAATTTCTTGTTTTAACGGTAAATGGTACGTGAGAAGATTTGATCCCAATACAGTTCAGAAGGGCCATATTTATTCTTCTATAAAAGAGGAGGAAGTATTCATATATTGGGTTTACTTCGACATTTTCTATGGGTGAGGCTGAGAATTTTAGTTATGAAGGAGATGAGCCTTGAGGTTTGAAACAGTTTGTGAGTAAGTAGTATGCAAATGGGCGAGATATTTTCATTTTTAGTTACAAAGGTAACTTGATACTTTTGTTTTTCACAAGGAGTAAACTCAATTAGAGGTCACGAATCATTGCTTCTAGTTCTTAGGACATGTTTTAGAGGAGACAAGACTATTTAGATTTGAAAGAGTTCTAACGTTTACAATAGTAAGTGCAGGTAACGATTGTTTTGTTCTTGTTGCATGCAAATATAAGGAGATATTTATATTTTTTAGTTATAAAGGGTAATTTGACACTCTTGTTTTTCACAACGGAGTAAATTCAATTAGAGCTGATGAATCGTAACCACTTGTTCCCACGAGATGTTTGCTATCTTTAGTTACAAATGGTAACTTGACACTTTTGTTTTTCGTATGGGAGTAAATTCAATTAGAGCTGACAAGTTATCGGCTATTGTTTCCAGGATATTAAACAAAAAAGAAGCTTTCATTTCTGGACGGTTTTTACTGCAGTAGCAGGTTAATAGTTCTATTTAATGACATTTATTTCAGTCCGACATTTTTAAAGGTAAAAAGTACGAAAACTGCTCAAATGTTCTTTGAAGACTACGTGGCACCAAGGTAAAGTGCAATTTAATTAAATCAAACTTTCAATGTGTCAGAGAGGTTTTTTTCTCTTTCTTTCTATTTTCAGTGAAGTAGTGTTGTGTTGTGTTGTGCAAAAAGGGTAAACTTATGACTCGTATAAAATGCGAAAAGGTCTCTTATTTAACTTGAGTATTTTTGCGCAAAAATTCCTCTTGGGGGTTGGAAGGGCTATGTGATCGGTGAGTGAGGGAGTTATGCATGTGCACGTGTCACACCAATCACAGTGCGGGTTGTATCAAAGAACGAATCAAATTGCCTGTTAGAAAATAAGATGGTATCTACATCAATCTGGAGACGTGTCAGATTACTGTAGTTTGTTCAGCCAAACATTTTATGGCTTACTATTTAGCTATCTTACCATGACCGATGTAACATCGCATGTAGATCATAAATTCCCAGTTTCTTTCTTGCTGTACATTGCAACCAAAAAAAACTTGTCAAATTATCCAAATCATTACTGTAAACAGCTCCATGAATGCTCCTATCTCCGACACTTCACAAAAAAAATAATAACTCTTACACGCCTTGCGTGTCTATATTTATACAAAATGTTTTGCATGATGACTTGTCTTGATAAAGCCTGGCAAAGGGTAATTGTAAAATATGGCTTATTTGTCATTTAGTGTCAGTTGTCTTACAGCAAACATTTATAAACACTACATTTAAGTTCAGGTAGAAATGTAGTAAAACAGGTAACTAATTGTCCACACAAGTAAGAATTGCATCATTCTTTAGATATTGTATGTGATCAATATCCCAGGGGGTGGGGACTCCCATTGAAAAAGGATCGGGCTGCTCGCTGTACCTTTTAGCAGTTAAAAAAGAGGTAAGGGTACCTCTTAGCGTGTTCAGTCTTAAAAGCTCCACAGTGAGAGCATTTGCAGTACCTTTTAGGGTATTGAGCCAAAATAATTTGTCAGAAGATAAAGTTTTGTCTCAGAATTGGCACCTCTAGGAGGCTCCTGGAATCTCTTAGATGTGAAAAAAATCAAAGCTAGGCCCACAAAGCAGGATCTTGGTACCTTTTAGAGGTTCTTTTTAAAATTTTCAATGAGCACCCTTGTCCTTTTTATACGGGAGTCCACCCTGGATCCATATATT
Organism: Orbicella franksi; assembly: GCF_964199315.1. Lineage (NCBI taxonomy): Eukaryota > Metazoa > Cnidaria > Anthozoa > Scleractinia > Merulinidae > Orbicella > Orbicella franksi. The sequence goes on from NC_138156.1 coordinate 21,739,537, forward strand.
AACCTCACTAGATTATTCAGGGCCTGTTTACACAACCCTTGATTGGTTTCTAACCGAGGTTGAATTATTGCAACAGGTACCCCTACTCAGTCAATTTTTTTTTTTGGTTTTTGTTTCTTCATTTTCCCCATTTTCAGTTTTCACAACTCTTGTGGTAATGCTACTATGGGAATAACAGAACTCGTCATTGGAGTAAGTGAACTTGAAAAATTCACCAAAAAATGTACAATCTATACTTGATAAAAAAGACTAAGGCTTGCCTGATGTGAATAGTCGAGTGCTTATTTCTATCCCTGTTACAATAAGACAAGTAAAGATGATATTGCTCAGCAAACAATCAAGTGTTAAAGGTAGCAACAGCTTATATATGCTCAGTATTTACTTTATTCCTGAAGGGTACAAAGCCCACGTTCATAAACTTAAGCCTGGAGAAGACTTTGAAGATTCTGGAGAAATGCATGATTCTTGGATGGAAGAAGAGCGCCGCCACATGAAGATGTTTCCAGAGTTTAGATCCTGGTCTAAGCCTGCATATCCCACGCGTCGGACACACTCTAATCCCACACGCCAAACACACACTGATTCCACACTGACACACACTAGTCCCACAGATAAGACACACCCCACGAAGACATATGACCCCCCATCCAGATTTGAAAAGGCAAAAACAGGTGAGAATTGTACAAGACATTTTCTTTTAATTGCATGTGGTTTTTTGACCAAGCGTGAGGACATTTGAATGGCTGGATTTTGACCAAAATCTTTTTTGTGTGTGTAACCAGTAACACTTCAGGTTCATAAATACTGTATGCAATTAATAATTGAGTCCAATATCCAGTCATCTAGACTGTACAGACTTGGTCAAAAAAAGGATCTATTATATGACATACAAGAACCTCAGGCAAGATGGCCCCATCGTGCCTACTTAAGTGACAAATCAAAGCACAGGATTTGGTTCAGCCTGCCTACTAGAAGAGCCATCTAATACTATCCAATTACAGTCAATAAAAGAGCTGAAGTGCCTAGGTACTTATAAGGATTAGTAAAATGTTCTATTCTACTAGATCATTGAGGCAGGTACCCTTGCAGTGTCTCCCTCTACCCAAGAGTCAGTACAGTTATTTAATGGGTACTAGTAACTTGTTACTATGACAACATGATAAAGTGATGGAACTAGCAGTGAAACTGAATGAAAAGTGGAGGGAGGGGGGGGGGGGGGTTAAACAATACTTTTTGTCAGAGTCTTCATTCTCTGAAACATTAGTGAAGCACTGGCTTGCAAAGAAATGTAACCAAAAATAACATTTGGAAATAAACTCTCATCCGCGGTTTAATTCTCAATCCACAGCAAGATACATTGTGCACAATTCTGACTGGGGATCCGTATCAACTATCTCTGCATCAATGGATGGGGCACCTTTTGGAATGGGGACTTCATTCAGTGATGGTACTGTCACTAATAGCACAGGAGTACCATACTTCTACCTGACGAAATATGACCCTGTGGTTAAAAACATTGAGTTAAACGCAATGTCCAGCCTGGCACTGTCAGAAGCACAAAGTGGATATTGCAAAGAACATGACTGGGATCCCGAGTTACCTCTGTGCTCAAGAGTCACTGTCATTGGAAAGGTATGCCATTTCAGAAGTTTCACATTTCAAGTCAAGATGTATTTAATTTATTACATGGCATGGTAGTTTCAAGGTAAATCTGATCCATTCTGATTACTTCCTTCTTGGTCAGGATTTTGCCATACTGTCCCATTTCCATGGAAATGGTCATAACCCATATATTTTAAAGTGCCATATAACAAACTACTTACTAACCTGGCTTCCTTGTGCTGTACTGGGGAATATTGACCCTTGGTCATTTTTGTGTGGACCTTATTGTGCTCAGTCCCTACTCCCACAACCTCAGGCAAGTATTCCCAGTACAGCCCTCTTGTTAATTTAGTAAGAGGTTATTGTTAAATAGCTGGCATTTTTCCCGCTGCAGCCTGCCCATTCATTGGCTAGTTCATGGTCACATGACATCTAACAATGAAACTGTTTCCCACCAAATGCCATGAGCTGGCAACATTGCAAAAACTATGACATTAGTTGGGAAACAGTTCAATGTTACCTGCGAAATGTTGACCGCTGTTGCACATCATTTTCTCAATAAAGTGATTATTAATTTTGTTTTTTACTGGTTTGACCCATTTGTTTTGCTATATAACAAATAACTTAATGACTGGTCCCTTGGGAAGTAGTGAATTTTGTTTCCCATGAATCTCAATGTTTCCCTCAACTTCATCTCGGGAAACATTGAAATTCTCAGGGAACAAAATTCACTATTCCCCTCGGGACCAGTCATTAAGTGTTAAATATTGACGACCAACGTAACATGCAACATGTTTATAGACCTACCGGTATGTAGCTTATTACTTTGCATGCATTGCAGGCCTATGATAATAGTCATGCAATGATAAACATAAAGTGCTTGTTAACCAAGCTTGATGTTAAGATGGTGCGTTTTTATGTACTCGTGGGCGTATCAGAACTCAAGTGACAAGTACTAGTGAAGTAATTCATTGACAGAGATAGCAGAAGAAATGGACCTTTTTAGCAAATATGCACGGCCATTTTGAATTCTATTTCAAACAGCTAGCTGATAATTAGTGTGTATTTGCCCCCTAAACATCCCATAATAGTTATTTAAAACAATAGAATTCAAAATGACCACTGCATCGCTAAAAAGGTCCGCATTCGTAATCAAATTCACTTTTTCTCAAAGAGTACTTTTGATTCTTCGCAATTTATTCAGCTTGTCCATGTTGGCCCTGATGAGGAAAAGTTTGCACAAAACGCTTTGTTCTCAAGACACCCTGCGATGAAAGCATGGCCTAAAGATCATGGTGAGTTCCCAAACTATGTAGATTCTTAATCCGATGGATTGATATGTAAAGCCATTTTATAATGTACACTCTCATTGCCCCATTGTCATATAATAATATGGCAATGGGGCAACAAGATAATGCAAGACTGCTCTCCCAGACTATGGTAATTTGATCCTGTATGTCACTGTTTCAAATATTCGTTTTTGTGTGGCAATGCTCTGCAGCTGTTGCGTCTCAGAATTTATGCTAGCAGGAAGTTTAACTTTTTTTTATCCTTTAGGTTGGCAGACATTGAAGCTTGAAATCACTCATGTTTGGCTGTTGGACTTTTATGGTCCTGCCACCATGGTGCCTGTAAAAGATTACTTCAATGTCAAGTTGTAAGACAGATTTGCTGCTGAATTGTGGCCATCTTAACTATTTTCAAGCTTATCACATGTGATAAAAATGTTCATCTTGTTTAACAAAAAAAGATGTTTGTCATAAGGGGTAGTTGATAGAGATAGAACAAAAATACTTTTTTCTGTTTTTCAAAATCATTGCACTCTAAAATATTCAAATCTTAACTGAAGCTGGTATTTTCTACCACTGTCCACTGTCTGTCATCTTGGAGGACCTCTCCGGAAAAACAATGTAATTCTCCGTAGGAAAAAAGATGGTACATTTTACCACAATACCATGCAAGCCGTACACAGCCCATAAAGTACAAGGAAAGCCATATTTTTGCAATTTATTTGTCCCTGTTGTAATGACATTGTGTATGTTAGGTTTGAAGGTCTTAGAACTTTTCTCAATGTTTTTATGAGCATTGTTTAAGTTTTTGTGTGCTAAGAATTATGGGTAAATGTACTTCAATTATGAGTTTAGTAAGGCACGACCAGGTTTTAATGTTTACCAGTAATGTGGGTTGTTTTCAAGGACATCTGGCGTCGTTTCCAGTGGCAACTTGTCAGCCTTTGATGTCATTGGCAGCAAAGCACACAAAATTGCAAGCGACAATATTGTTACCATTGGAAATGAGGAAAGTTGCCTCTGGCAACACTGTAATTTGAAGTCCAAAACCTGGTCACCAAAGCTCTATCGTGTGTTACTCAACTGATAATCGTAGTATCAGTCGCCATCGTTTTTCCTATGGAAGATTGCAGTGGGTTTAAAAATCATGTCTGTGGTTGTGAGTTATAGATTTGGATTCATTTTTGTTTCTTTTTTCAGTGGTCATAGATATTTTTCATGATTGACAGCAGCAAGTAACGTAACTTGTTAGCTGGATTTTTGACTTCAGAGTTCACATTATTATGAAGAGTACATTAAAATACATTGAATAACTTGATGCTTTGAATTAATTTGATAATTTGAATAGAAACTGTAGAGAGGATAGAGTACCATGACAGTGGTCATGAACTATTCCCATTTCTTTAAAGTGAGGGCAATAATACGGAAAAGGTCAAAAAGTGAAAAAACAAGATGTTATAATAAATAATAATAATAAATAAATATTTATATAGCGCCTATCCATGCCTGCTCTAGGCGCTGTTATGCTACAAATACATTGCTTAATAACAAAATTTATACTTAAAGTGCATTGCTAAGAAGTAGACTTTTTAAGCAATTTAAGCTTTAATTATATTAGAGCTTTACAATTTATGGAAGTTTTGTAGAGAGGATAGAGTACCATGACAGTGGTCATGAACTATTCCCATTTCTTTTAAAGTGCGGACAATAATACAGAAAAGATCAAAAAGTGAAAAACCAAGATGTTATGCTAATTAAGCTTTAATTATATTAGAGCTTTACAATTTATGGACGTTTTGTAGAGAGGATAGAGTACCATGACAGTGGTCATGAACTATTCCCATTTCTTTTAAAGTCAGGAAAATAATACAGAAAAGGTCAAAAAGTGAAAAACCAAGATGTTGTCCTAATTAAGCTTTAATTATATTAGAGCTCTACAATTTATGGACATTTTGTAGAGGATAGAGTACCATGACAGTGGTCATGAACTATTCCCATTTCTTTTAAAGTGAGGACAATAATACAGAAAAGGTCAAAAAGTGAAAAACCAAGATGTTATGCTAATTAAGCTTTAATTATATTAGAGCTCTACAATTTATGGACATTTTGTAGAGAGGATAGAGTACCATGACAGTGGTCATGAACTATTCCCATTTCTTTTAAAGTGTGGACAATAATACAGAAAAGATCAAAAAGTGAAAAACCAAGATGTTATGCTAATTAAGCTTTAATTATATTAGAGCTTTACAATTTATGGACGTTTTGTAGAGAGGATAGAGTACCATGACAGTGGTCATGAACTATTCCCATTTCTTTTAAAGTGAGGACAATAATACAGAAAAGGTCAAAAAGTGAAAAACCAAGATGTTGTCCTAATTAAGCTTTAATTATATTAGAGCTCTACAATTTATGGACATTTTGTAGAGGATAGAGTACCATGACAGTGGTCATGAACTATTCCCATTTCTTTTAAAGTGAGGACAATAATACAGAAACGGTCAAAAAGTGAAAAACCAAGATGTTATGCTAATTAAGCTTTAATTATATTAGAGCTCTACAATTTATGGACATTTTGTAGAGAGGATAGAGTACCATGACAGTGATCATGAACTATTCCCATTTCTTTTAAAGTGAGGACAATAATACAGAAAAGGTCAAAAAGTGAAAAACCAAGATGTTGTCCTAATTAAGCTTTAATTATATTAGAGCTCTACAATTTATGGACATTTTGTAGAGGAAAGAGTACCATGACAGTGATCATGAACTATTCCCATTTCTTTTAAAGTCAGGAAAATAATACAGAAAAGGTCAAAAAGTGAAAAACCAAGATGTTATGCTAATTAAGCTTTAATTATATTAGAGCTTTACAATATATGGACGTTTTGTAGAGAGGATAGAGTACCATGACAGTGATCATGAACTATTCCCATTTCTTTTAAAGTGAGGACAATACAGAAAAGATCAAAAAGTGAAAAACCAAGATGTTATGCTAATTAAGCTTTAATTATATTAGAGCTTTATAATTTATGGACGTTTTGTAGAGAGGATAGAGTACCATGACAGTGATCATGAACTATTCCCTTTTCTTTTAAAGTGAGGACAATAATACAGAATAACGTAAAATTGCCTGAATTTCGATTAGCCGAACTGCATTGCCTCCAACGCACACTCTTTCGGCTACAGTAGTTTCATAATCATTTTCTCTCACACAACCCAATGAACGCAACAGTTGAGACGTAAGAATTTGAATAAAAAAATAGCTTACCTTGTTTTAGTTGTTTACTTCTTTGTTCTCTGTGACTACTGGGGCGATTTATAGCTATTTATGTGGCTTTTACGACTGAATGCAATGGAGGAAAATATTTCTAAGAGAGGTACCGGTACTTCGAACGTACTGTTACAGAAGTGCCAGAGGCCGTGATGCATTATGGAAGGAAAATCGTCGGGACGTTTTTTGAAGGCTTACACGACCAACTACCCGAAGTTCAGGATATGATGATCTGTAGAGGCACAAATGATATCCGAGAATTCTGATTGGTTCCCTGTGTGGTCGGAACGGACCGCTTCAGTGGCGGATACAGACTTTGAGCTAAAGGGGGGGGGGGGGGGGAGGGGGGGAGTCGGTTTTACTTGCCTGCAGCTTTTCTTCCTTCAGTCATTTCTTTTTTTCTTCACCCAAAATAAGGGGAGACCGGGCCCCTCCCTTAGATCCGCCACTGCGCTTCGACCTCGACCCAGAGAGGTTTTCTTTCTTCTCTCTGCTACTGACTGCGAAAAAGAAACCTTCAGAGCCAGGGTAATGAACCGTTCACAAAATTTTTTTTTTTTCCATTCATATTTGGCGGCCAACTTAGATAAACTTTCACAGAAACGACCTGAAAAACGTATTTGGTCGTATTTAGCGCACGGGTTACCGAGAATGGATCGTGGGGACGCATGAACTCATCAGCACAGTTTTCAAACAGTCATAACTGATTCAAAAAGCTTGTTCGGTCCGTAGTTAGGAATACTGGTCACGTTCTTTATACAAGTTTGTGGTCTTCACCTGCGGCCCGGTCCATTACCTGCCAGTAATGGTCATTAAAGTGAACGCGAATAATATTTCCCCAATACAGGTTTACTTTCAAGAGTAATAAAAAGACCAAAACGAAAGCTAGGTATTTTTCAGTTTTATTTATTTACAGTTCATTGTTGGCATACATCACTAAATGTCCTTTAGTAAAAATGATCAGAAAAGGTTTCACAGATTGAATATAGTCACTTGGTCACTGCAAATGCCTTTCCATTAAAATTTCAATTTTCAAGTTTTCGTATAGAAAGAATAGCTTCCCCTGTAATATATACATTCTATCTTAGACCTTCATCAAATAGTTTTTCATTTTACTACAATATTTTCAACGTTCTCACCACGATGCTTGAAATTTGGTATCATATTAAATACTTTTTTAAAAAAACTCTGTAAAGATTTCTTTTATACTTAGGAATGAACACCAATTTTCCTTTCGTAATCAAAGTTGATTCATATATTTATTACTTACTACACAATTGGTTTATGTCTAGACCAAGGCCGCGTCCACACTACGCTGGAGGAATTTGAAAACGGAGGTTTCACTCTGAAACGCGTCAAATGTTTTTCGTCCACTCCACGCCGGAGGAACTTAAAAACGCAACAATCACCGGTCATTTTGGATTTGTGTTTGAGGAAAACTCGATCAGGGAAATCACATGATTACCGTGACTACATCGTTTTCGAAAAGGTCCGTTTTCAAAATGCTTTTCATCTACACGAAAACGAAAAGCCGTCGTTCTCAAATTCCCCCGGTTTGAAGAGCATTTTCGACCGTTTTCGTGACTGGTTAGTGTGGACGATAGGTCTAACCGTAGAAATAAAGCTGTGTTTTCAAATTTATCCGGCACAGTGTGGACGCTGGCTAATGCGTCAAATGAATATTCAGAAACTCAGTAAACTCGACGGTCACTAAAACCGAGGCACACAGCCCGTAAAGTCGCGGGAAAACATGGCGCAATCGCACTAAGAGTTGCGTCGGCAAAATCACGAGGGTGTCAGATCTGCGACTGATTGACCAAAAAGACAACAGCTTAGGTTGTGGAGGATTGGATACCCAGATCGATACGTATAAACAGGAGCCATAATCCCGGATTATGGCTTCCGGAGCAAAGTAAATCGTGGTTCAGGCCCACGCCGAGAAAAACAAAAATAGGTCCTCAATGCATGCAGATAATAATCTACCATGATAGGTATGCAAAGTGTACATGTGCAGAGAGATAATTGCCTTATTAGATGTTGTGACCTCTAGTGAGAGTATAGTTCTCGTAAGATGACATAGAGTCATGGTACAAGTCACGTGCATGCACGTTGAAACACTATATTGATGTAACCTCTGGTAAATGGGATACTTCCTTATGGGGACACAGTCATGTTCCAAGCAACATTCTAACACTTCAGCCATATCCAGCTCTAGAGAAGAGACGCTTCTCATACGGACACAGCTGGATGTGGTCTTTAAGACAACCTTAAAACCGGTTCATCACATTTGGAAACTGGTTTTCCTCGTCAAGAATGTCTATACATGTATGTGACGTAAAAATTGCTATCACAGGATGTCTACCAACAAGCAGACCAAGATTGGGAGAAAAATAAGATATTTGCATTACCCCCTAAAAGTAAGGGACTAACTAGCTTTTCACAGTATTCGTTAGTGCTACGAAAGACTGTTGCGTGAAACGACCCAACGCTCAAAGGACCAATTGTGAAGTAGCATGATATTTAACAGAATGCGCCAAGAAATATTCATCGGAACATTAAGACGCAAGGCCCGAAGTAAAAAACCGAGAAGAACGAGTCCCTTACTTTGTATTTTCATCTAATCGTACCATCGATCGCAGAATCTACTCAACAGAAAATAAGCTAGATACTATTCAAAATCACGTGATCAGTCGTTAGCCATCAGTAGGGCCTTGAAAACGTTCGACACTATGAATCTTGGGTAACAGTCCTGATACATGACGTAATACACGTGACGCTGAGCATTGTCGTACACTGTTTGATCGGGTTCCTCCAACACGTCTTCAATCAGCTGCCGAGTTTTGTGGTCAATGCTGACCTATTGAACAGAGGTGAAATTAAAAACTTCATGAGTGGGTGTAAGCAAAAGAAGACGAGGTGAGAAAGGTTCAAGCCTTGTTGGTAAAGTTAAGTCTATTTCGAGTTTAGTGGCTAAGGAGCGACAGAACTATGGTTTCCGTAGTATGGACGGGGTGCTAGTTAGTGCATTGTGCACGTCAGTCCCAAACGGGAGTCAGCTCGAACGCTACAAGATTCCAAGTCTCAAAGTTCTCCGACAAATTAAGACATCCGATAATAAATTAAGCGCATTATAAGCTTAAATTTATTTTTTTGGCTTTCGCAAATCCGAGCATTAATTTATTTGTTTTGGCTTTCGCAAATCTGCTCATGTCAAAGTCCTTTTTCGGTATTCAACACACTGACTGTACAGCTAAAAGGTGGATCTGGAATCCCTGTTTGTGAGCAGGGCAGCATGTGGCCCGGCAGGTTTCAAGTGTTACCGTACCCAAATTCGCAATTAGCCAATCAGAAGCCGTGACTACTGTCCTGATATCCCCTGATATCAAGTCACTGACCCGATATGGCTATGACGTCATGGTCACTCGGCCGAATTTGGGTAGGCTCGTTTGGTCTAGCCATGGGTACTTTGTCTCGACTACGGCGAGACCAAACTGGCCTGATATGCCGCCGAAGCGTATCAAAAGGTACGAATAGATATAAATTGTACACAGGGCATTATTAATATAAACACTAGGTACACACCTCTTTAGGAGATTCCGATGATAGGTAATCACGATAAATGGACTGTGCGAGTTCTTTGACGGCCGCCTGATCTGTTTCTTTCTTGAGTTTCTCCACCGCCAGCCAAAACAACAAGTTTTCCTCTGAGTATTGAGATTTCAGAAAATCATGGAAGATTTTCACACCAGCTAAAGAAGAGCGAAGAAAAAAAAAGAAAGAAATATTCTCGTTTAGTACTGCCTTGACCCATTTTTTTTCCTCTGAAAACTAAAAATCCGATTTACGGGTTCTAGGTTATTTCACGCTTTCTCGCCATCGATTCAATATATTGCCGTTACAACCTGACCACGAACACAAACGACTGCGTGATTATGGTACAGTCACGCAGATCACGCAAAGCAATGACGACGGCGACTGCGAGGACGACGCCAAGTAAAAAAATGAATTTATATTTTATCTTTGAATTTCGCAATTGTCTAGATCTATTCAGATCGCCTATCAGTCTCAGAAGTGCTCAAGCTAAAAATGTAACGCCAGCGTTAAATTCCAAATAAAAATACGAAAACTTAGCCGCGGTCGTTCGCGTTCTCCAAAATACGCAGAACTTAATTAGTCATTTCACGTTGTTGCTGTCCAGAGGACGGCTAAGAAATGTACAAAGTTTTATAACGCACGTGCACAGTTATTGTTTTGCTCATTAAACCTTTTGTTTGGTGACGTTCTCATTGCCGTTGCCGTCGTGGTTTGCTTAAGTTCCCTAATGGCTGGACTCGATACGTGACCAGGATATATTCTACATGCTTTGAGAAGAAGAGAATCGTCATGTACCCTGGTCCCAGAGTTTTTCTTGATTCTTTTCCGCATGAGATGAGACAGCCAAGAGAGCCGCGAATTTTTCTTGATTTTTTTCCGTATGAGATGAGACAGCCAGCTTCGCGACTTGTGTCCGCCGCTTCGCGGCTCCTCGCAGCTCTCTCATGCGGAGAAAAATCAAGAAAAACCTCTGGGACCAGGGTAATCATCATGCTGTCAACATACAAATTTCCTTCATGCTCTTCTTACTGGTCTGTACTGTTTTTTTCTTTGTTTATTTGTTTGTTTGTTTTTTTGGTCTGGTCTGTGAGGAAATACTAAGAGGGAACACTTTTAGCTACTTTTACAATCCCTTTTATTACTGCGTGTTTTGCAGTAACTGTCCTCTTGTGTTTTCCTCGCGCTCTTGCACATTAAAAACAATAGTTATTTATACCTGTTAATTTGCAATGCTAATATTTTTTTCTGAGTATTGACAGTGCAAATTTATATGCCACCTGGCAAAGTTAATTGACGCTATGCAAATGTCTGTGATGACCAAAGAACTCAGTCATTAATTATTTATGGCTGATGCTGAATGTAATCAGAAACGAGAATTACCAGAAAAGGGACAGAATAATTTTCAATTAGGCATGCAGGCCTACCATCAAAGTAAGACAAATATCACTTACTCTGTAGCTTGAGAGTTGTTTTTTTAGATTGTCAACACCAAATCTATCAACATTGATTTATGACTTGGCATTGAATGATGTTATGTTAGGCAGGTATCAATGCTGTTCTAAGCTCCTGGGTAAATGAAACAGTGTTGCAATAGCTACAAGCATGTTTGTTTGTTTAGACACAATTTTTAAATTTTAATTGTGATTCATTCTACTAACAAAAACACTGGTTAGACACATAGAAAACATCCTAACTTGCTTCTAAAAAAGAATCAAAATGTTTCTGAAGCATTTCAAAACAAACTTTTACCTACAAAACATTATTTTGTTCCAGCAACAAAAGTTCCCTTGTGTAGCCAGCAGGCTGTAGCTAATAATAGTATTGTTTCAACATTAATTTAAAAACAGTCAATTCTCCTTGCAGATGACAATACACTACTCTGTAATGTAGGTTGCCATATTATTTTAATGTATTACCGTAGAGCTAAAAAATTAATAAAACAATCTCCAAAAGTGGAGACCTCAAAAGTACAGAAAGTGGTTCCTAGTGAAACTGTCAATGAAAGCAAAGTGATATAATCATTATTTCTCCCCCCCCCCCCCCTCTCCCAAAAAAAAAGACAGAAAATCTACCTTGCAGGTAAATAACAGCCCATATACATACCACATAGCCAAACTAATGCTGAATGAAATTCAGAAATCAGGATTTTTTTCGGTTACTGGACAAAACTAACTACTGCATTACTGGCCATTTGCAATGAAGTGAATTTTGCTTTTTTTCTGACTCTCTAATAGAAACAAAACAAACGGTTTTTATTATTACTTGGTAAATTCAGTGATCTCTCCAAAAGAAGTCAACAGAACAAAAGTACTGACCTCTCCTGATTTGTACCCTGGGTAAGGTGATCTACTCTCTGACAAAACAGGACCAGCTTTGCCTGAGCTGTGGAAATTTTTCTAAGAAATGGAGAATTGGCATAGTCCATCAACAAGCATAATCAAAGAACATGATCACAGTGTTCCAGCTAAATTTTAGAGTGGGGGGTCACATTGGTCAGTTATCAAATGTTTCATCTTGTTCAATGGATTCAGTGGCAAAGCCCAAGTTAAGAATAAAATGATGATTTGGCTAAGGGGACAAAATACCCTCACATGTGCCATCCTTCTGATTATTAGTGGTGAAAAAGTAATACTTTCTTTATTATTATTATTATTATTATTATTATTATTATTATTATTATTATTATTATTATTATTATTATTGTTATTATTATTGTTACTCTCTACCACAATCATATGTTTACAATAATGACATTAAATTAAGTAACGCTGCTCTGATTAAATAATATCAAATTTAAGGTTGTGTTCTATTGGGTAGTTCCAGAAAATATCTATACGTCCCCCACAGAAGGGATTTTTTCCAAGACCCCCCACCCCTCTGGAAATTCCAATTAAACCTGATACATTTCTTTAAATTTTTTGGTCTTGGAGAACCTCCACCCCCCAGGAAATTCCAATCTCTTCTGTGGGGGGAGTATAGATATTTTCTGGTACTGCACATTGGCATCAACTGCTTCCGGTTGGTTGGGTTTTTTGTGTTCTATTGAGCGAAAACCATTTCTGGTTGGTTTGGTTGATCAACTATTTTAACTGTCCTCAAACCAGGTTGAAACAGTTGAAAGAGCATTTGCATGATTCTGTTGTGTGATTGTTACTTGCATAAGGAGTATACCCAGGAGTTACTGCATTTTAACTGAAAATGGTTGGAAAAGTGTTCCATCAAGAAATGTCAACCCTATCAACCCAAACTGGTTGTAGTTGAAATGGTTGATCTGAAAAGAACACAGCCTAAGTGGCTATGAATATTTTTAGTTTTCTTTTCACAAGATACCTCTGCAAGATACTTTCTATAATCCTCCTTCCTCTCCTGCCGTAGTTTCTGTTGATGTTTTTCATAACCGCCTAACTTCAGTCCTCCTACATCACTGTCATCCTCCACAGTGGCTGTTGAAAGAAATCCACAAATGAGAGACTAACATTTAGCACTGTTAAGTAATAACTTATACTAGTATATTATTAACATATTATTATTGTTATTATTTGTTAAGTCCAAAAAGTAGTTTAATTGTATAAGAGCGATTCTCTATCTGAATTCAGATATACAGCAGGCTGTTCTTATCTGATGCCCTATCAATGGAAGCATACCGGAAAGTCCAAATACCAGCTCTAAATAATATCAACATGCACTACCTTTTGCCTTTATCTTGGCCTCGGATGCAGGAAAGGGACCTCTTTGTGCATGCCTTGGTGGATAAAAACAGACAGAACTGATTCATAGCAGTATTTCTAGTCCAGTTTAAATAAAAAAAAATTGTATCAATTGAAATCAAGATATAATAATAATTATTATGAAATGAGACCTCGCCACCTTGTTTCTCAGTAAAATAATTTTATTTTGAGAGGGGGAAATCTATAACCTACCTGTATTTACATGTAGTTGGGAGACTTATTCAACTAACGTAACAAAAAGTGTAAGTTTTACATTAAGCATAGCTAACTTATCAGGCCAGTGCTTATAGTAATTTTAATAGGATGCTAGTCCAGTGCAGGGTTAGCATTTCAAAGGAAAGGGACACTTTGAGAGTACATTGCCTTGCCCAAGAACACAACAAAGTTACCCTGGCCAGCAATTGAACCTGGACTTCCAGTTTGACTAGAAATCCAAGATTCCAACTGTTAGGCTGCCATGCCTTGATCCGACTTTACACGTAGTACCAAGAAGGAAATTTCCCTGTCCTGTTCAATTGTTGTTGTTATTGTTGTTGCTTTTCTTTAGATATAAGTTGCATAATTGGCTTCGTATTGATATATCATTGAGAGTTTTGATGTTAATCACTGACACTTTAAATGTAGAAATGACATCAACTTGGAAAGAAATCCAAGTTCCAGATGGGATTTGAATCCACCACCCTCTGTGATCTAGCAGACGCTCCAACCACTGAGCTACTGAAGACACTATGGTGAGCAAGGGTGAAATGTGAGTCTTTGACGGGAACTGCATCGTGCGGTCACACAGCCAAATAATGACTTGCATCGCACAGTCACATTGAGGTATATCACTGACACATTACAGCTATTGTTACCTGCTGTCAGGTTTGTATCCTCTTGGGCTTGTCCTGCTACGATCCTAATGACAATAAAAATGAAAATGAAGAATAATTATTATAATCCTGTAAAATCACCTGATGACATATTCGTGATTCAAATGTTTGGTTCATTCTTTTAATGTCTCTACCTGAGAAATGACCATATTAACAAGGTTTGATCAATTATATGAAGAGATCTACAGCAACAGAGAGGAATACCTTAAAAACCCTTACAGGAAGATCATGATCTATGATGATAAACATGTTGATTTCTCCCATAGCATGGGGGTCATTCAAGTCAGAATGTTTTAGCAGGAGGGAGCTGTGTCCCTATCACAAATCATAAACAGCTCCAGCAACAGAAAACCATAACCAGTAAACAGTATGTAGAATGAGGCCTAGTACATAAGAAAATAACAGTAGTCTTCAGGGTGAAGAGAAAACCAACTTTCGGGCTTGCCGTTGGAGCAAGTTTTACCTTTGATGTACTAGCCAGAAAGTCATTCTCAGTAGCTCAAAAAAATCCACCCTTACAGTACTTTTTAATTCGAATTTCCTCAAAATTTTGAGAGGAAACTTCACTTGCCCATCTAATCAGGCAAGTAAAGGACAGAATCCCTCAGCTTGACTGAAAAATACACAAGTCGCTGGCTACTGAACACGACTTTCTTAGCGCGCTTTTCTTATTGAGTGATATGCAAATAAGTATGTTGCATTGTGGTCCAAAAATAATAAACAGTGAAACCCTGTTTCACAAAAACCCACAAAATGAGGGCACTTCATTATTACCGACAGTGGTCTCAATTTCAAATGCATTCTTAAAAATTAACCCAAATTAGTATGCAAACCAGGTTACAGTCAGTTTAAAATCACAGTTCTTGCAGTGTCCATGAGAGGAATCTGCATACCAGTTTAGATAGTTTTGGGTCTGCACAAAGTGCGAGCTAGCAAGACATGGAAGCTAACATGAAACCCATTCTGGTTAGCCTAAATAAGTTAATAACAATCTGGTTACCCTAAACATCTCTGCCCCCACACCCATGTACTAAAAAAGGTTGCCTCAGTTAGCTTGTGGTTAGCCTTAGAGCCAGTAGGGATTACTGGCTTGCATGGGTCAGTCTTGCAGTCAGTCACTCTTATTAACCTAAATAGCTCTCTGTTAAGTCTAATTAACAATCTAGTTTGCCTAAGTTAGCTTAGTTAGCTTGTCGTTAGGCTTTTTATAGGGGTTAGGGATCCTACCATGCATGCCTTGTATGCCTTACTGACTCACACAGTTGGTAACAACCCCTGTTGATTTCGGGTCAGTTGACGTATAACAAAGTGTTAAAGCGAGGGTCTGCATTTTATAGCTCAAGGCGACCTTATGTACAAAAAGATTTTGTATCAATTGGCATCTGACAAAGAGTTTGAGGGAGGGTCTTCGTTTTATACATCCAGGTGGCCCTTTCTACAAAACGGAGACCCCATTGATTTCACGTCAGTTGACATCTAACAAAGCATTTAAGCAAGGGTTTCATTTAACAGTTCAAGCCAGCCTTATCTACAAAACGAAGACACTGTTGATTTCGCGTCAGTTGGTGTCTGAGGAGAAGCTTTGACCCGGTTTGACAGTCTCTGGTTTGATAGGCCTGTTAAAAACACATCTCTGCTTTTCAATCTTAGGTCTTGGGTCTTGGGTCTTAGGTCTTCGTTTTGTAGACACCCAAATTGTCATGGCTTAAATTTCGCTTTTATTTTCTTTAGCCTCATGTTTATACTCATAAAAACGAAATAAAATGAAAATCACATTGGGGCATAAAATCAAACCAAAAACAAATCTGAACTAATTATAAGCTAGGCTATATAGTTTGTATAGGACTAAATTAGAGCTTGCTTTAGTTTCTGGTACCTCAGTTTGCTGTGCACGTGACATTTCTGCCCTTTCCTGTTCAAGTTTTCGCTTCTGAGATTCAATGAAGCTAGACAGGTCATCCGCCATTCTAAGCAAATGTATTTTCTAGTCCAGCAGTAAATTCACGAAAGAAGATCAGGTCCAAAAATCCCGCGAAAATTGAGCAGAGTTGTCGTCAAGTGTTCAAGACATTAAAACGTGAAAGCATGACTAATTGGTTTCTCTTGCATCCTTAATAAACAGCTGATAGCCTCGTTGTACTTGAACAAGCAAATAAATATGGCTTTACAGTAGATACAACCATTAGAAGCGAAGGAAAACAGCTCCATATTATAAATTCCAAAATTGTTTCGCATTTATGTCCGCCATGTTTTTGGTTACCATTACCCATAACGCCACTCGTCTATTACGGAGAGCTCACTGTTGATTGGTTACTTTCCCACCAATCAAAAACGATTTTACAGTCAAAATAATAAGAGGAGGAAGAGGAGGCGGAGCAAGGCTTACAAGTCACGCTCACTAATCGAAGAGGACGTTTCGTTTCCGGAATACAAAGCTCACCTCTGGGCGATTTTTAATTTTGTGATGGGTTCGCCTGAAGATAAGGTTAAACTCTTTGACGACGACCCCAAAACTCCTCCTCCAACTACTGTTGTGGACGAAAATGAGGAAGATGCCAATTTTTGTCAATTAACGTGCGTGTCTCTGACGTTCCTTGTTATATTTGGTGTCTTTTTTGCGCTGGTTGTCTTTCCCAGTCCTCACCAGGATAAAGACTCGTACAATGAACAAGGTTTGTTTGTATCTCAAAATTCGTTCTTCTCGTTTCATCTCCCTTTAACAGCTCATACTTAAGCTTAATTGTGGGGTTAGTATTGAGCTGAGAAAGTTTGTTGACATAAACTCCCCCCCTGTTTTTGTACTCCTGGTTGTCTGGAATCCTTTTGTTTCGCTTTCACGTTTCTCCTCAAACATTTATCTGTTGCCTTTTTTAAAAGCCAATGTTCAGAAACTTAGCTGCATGCTAAAAATTTAAAGTTCCTGATGTTATCATCTGTTCGTGGGTGTTAAAAAGCCTTTTGATAAATATTGCTCTAATATGATGCTGGTAAGATGACTCTTCCAACATTTAATTGCTCCATTAACCAAAATCGAAGTAAGTATATGTTATATCCATAAGCAGACTATTTGAGGTAAGAACTTCTTCATTCAGCTGAACTTTCGAGCACAGATGGTCAGAGGCTATGTCGGTCATGTCAAAGGTAGATATTTATCACCTTAATATTTGATAGTTCATCAGGGCTTAAAATATGGAGTTTAATCAACCATATTGGAGCTAGCAAATACTAACATCAGTTGAAAAATGAACATACATGCTAAAAAGGATCTTGCAAATATTTATTTTATTTATATCCATTCAACAGGCCACTTACTTCCTATTTGCCTCTTGCCAGCGTGTCAAAATGAGTCTCCAAGCGAGACAATTCATTCACACGTATGAAAATGTTTCACCTACATGAGTGTTCATTTGCATATGAATCTAACTCATTTTTAAACAAAATGTTTTGCATGATGACTTGTCTTGATAAAGCTTGGCAAAAGGGTAGTTGGAAACTATGGCTTATTTGTCATTCAGTGTCAGTCATCTTACAGCAAACACTTATAAACACAACATTTATGTTCAGGTAGAAATGTAGTAAAACTGGTAACTCATTGTTGACACAAGTAAGAATTGCATCATTCTTTAGATATTGTTTGTGATCCATATCCCAGGGGGGTGGGAACTCCCATTGAAAAAGGATCGGGCTGCTCGCTGTACCTTTTAGGGGTTAAAAAAGAGGTTTTGGTACCTCTTAGCGTGTTCAGTCTTAAAAGCTCCACAGTGAGAGCATTTGCAGTACCTTTTAGGGTATTGAGCCAAAATAATTTGTCAGAAGATAAAGTTTTGTTTGAGAATTGGTACCTCTAGGAGGCTCCTGGTACCTCTTAGAGGTGAAAAATAATTAAAGCTGCGCCCACAAAGTAGGATCTTGGTACCTTGGTACCCCTGTTCTTTTTATATGGGAGTCCCCCCTGGATCCATATATTAACCTCACTAGATTATTCAGGGCCTGTTTACACAACCCTTGGTTGGTTTCTAACTGAAGTTGAATTATTGCAACAGGTACCCCTCTTCAGTCAATATTTTTTAGGTTTTTGTTTCTTCATTTTCCCAATTTTCAGTTTTCAAAACTCTTGTGGTAATGCTACTATGGGAATAACAGTACTCATCACTGGAGTAAGTGAACTTGAAAAATTCACCAACAAATGTACAATCTATACTTGATAAAAAAGACTAAGGCTTGCCTCATGTGAGTAGTCGAGTGCTTATTTCTATCCCTGTTACAATAAGACAACTAAAGATGATATTGCTCAGCAAACAATCAAGTGTTAAAGGTAGCAATGGCTTATATATACTCAGTATTTACATTATTCCTGAAGGGTACAAAGCCCACTTTCATAAACTTAAGCCTGGAGAAGACTTCGAAGATTATGGAGAAATGCGTGATTCTTGGATGGAAGAAGAGCGCCGCCACATGAAGATGTTTCCAGAGTTTAGATCCTGGTCTAAGCCTGCATATCCCACGCGTCGGACACACTCTAATCCCACACACCAAACACACACTGATTCCACAGACAAGACACACACTAGTCCCACAGACAAGACACACCCTACGAAGACATATGACCCCCCACCCAGATTTGAAAAGGCAAAAACAGGTGAGAATTGTACAAAACATTTTTTTTTTAACTGCATGTGGTTTTTTGACCAAGCGTGAGGACATTTGAATAGCTGGATTTTGACCAAAATCTTTTTTTTATGTGTAACCAGTAACACTTCAGGTTCATAAATACTGTATGCAATTAATAATTGAGTCCAATATCCAGTCATCTAGACTGTACAGACTTGGTCAAAAAAAGGATCTATTATATGACATACAGGAACCTATTCTCCTGTGAGATAAAGTAGGCAATCCCAAGCAGGCAAGATGGCCGCCATTGTGTCTACTTAAGTAACCAATCAAAGCACAGGATTTGGTTCAGCCTGCCTACTAGAAGAGCTAGCCATCTAATAATATCCAATTACAGTCAATAAAAGAGCTGAAGTGCCTAGGCACTTATAAGGTTCTATTCTGGATAAAACATTTCTTTGTTTGAGCTTACTTGATCATTGAGGCAGGTAACACTTGCAGTGTCTCCCTCAACCCAAGAGGACAGTTATTTGATGGGTACTGGTAGCTTGCTACCATGACAACATGATAAAGTGATGGAAATAGCAGTGGACTTGAATGAAAAGTGGAGGGGAGGGGGCTAAACAATACTTTTTGTCACAGTCTTCATTCTCTGAAACATTAGTGAAGCACTGGCTTGCAAAGAAATGTAACCTAAAATGACAGTTGGAAAGAAAATCTTATTCGTAGTTTAATTCTCAATCCACAGCAAGATACATTGTGCACAATTCTGACTGGGGATCCATATCAACTATCTCTGCATCAATGGATGGGGCACCTTTTGGAATGGCGGCTTCATTCAGTGACGGTACTGTCACTAATAGCACAGGAGTACCATACTTCTACCTGACAAAAGATGACCCTGTGGTTAAAAACATAGAGTTAAATGCAATGTCCAGCCTAGCACTGTCAGAAGCACAGAGTGGATATTGCAAAGAACATGACTGGGATCCTGAAGAACCTCTGTGCTCAAGAGTCACTGTCATTGGAAAGGTATGTCATTTCAGAAGTTTCACATTTCAAGTCAAGATGTATTTAATTTATTACATGGCATGGTAGTTTCTAGGTAAACCCGATCCATTCTGATTACTTCCTTCTTGGTCAGGATTTTGCCATACTGACCCATTTCCGTGGAAATGGTCATCACCCATATATTTTAATAAAGTGCCATATAATAAACTACTTACTAACCTAGCTTGCTCGTGCTGTACTGGGCAATATTGACCCTTGGTCATTTTTGTGTGGACCTTATTGTGCTCAGTCCCTACTCCCACAACCTCGGGCAAGTATTCTCAGTACGCCCCTCTTGTTAATTTAGTAAGAGGTTATTGTTAAATAGCTGGCGTTTTTCCCGCTACAGCGTGCCCATTCATTGGCTAATTCATGATCACATGACATCTAACAATGAAACTGTTTCCCTCCAAATGCGATGAGCCGGCAACATTGCAAAAACTATGACATTAAACGGTAAACAGTTCAATGTTACCTGTGAAATGTTGACCACTATTGCACATCATTTTCTCAATGAAGGGATTATTTGTTTTCTACCTGTTTGACCCATTTGTTTTGCTATATAACAAATCACTTAATGACTGGTCCCTTGGGAAATAGTGAATTTTGTTTCCACAAATCTCAATGTTTCCTGAGACAAATTGAGATTCTCAGGAAACAAAATTCACTGTTCCCCCTCGGGACCAGTCATTAAGTGTTAAATATTGACCACCATCGTAGCATGCAACGTGTTTATAGACCTATGTAACTTATTACTTTGCTCGCATTGCAGGCCTATTATAATAGTCATGCAATAATTGACTAACACAAAATGGTTATTGACCAAGCTTGATGTTAAGATGGTGTGTTTTTATGTATTCATGGGCGTATCAGAACTCAAGTGACAAGTACTACTGGTCAAGTAATTCATTGACAGAGATAGCAGAAGAAATGGACATTTTTGGCAAAGATACACAGCCATTTTGAATTCTGTTTCAAATAGCTGTTATGGGATGCTCCAGGGCAAATTAGTATGTATTTGTCCGCTAAACATCCCACAATAGCTTTTTGCAACAATACAATTCAAAATAACTGCCAGATCGCCTAAAAGGTCTGCATCCGTGATCAAATTCATTTATTCTCAAAGAGTACTTTTGACTCTTCGCAATTTCTTCAGCTTGTTCATGTGGGCCCTGATGAGGAAAAGTTTGCTCAAAACGCTTTGTTCTCAAGACACCCCGTGATGAAAACATGGCCTAAAGATCATGGTGAGTTCCCAAACTATGTAGATTCTAAATCCAACGGATTGATATATAACGCCATTTTATAATGTACACTCTCATTGCCCCATTGTCATATAATAATATGGCAATGGGGCAACGAGATAATGCAAGACTGCTTTCACAGACTATGGTAATTTGATCCTGTATGTCACTGTTTCAAATATGCCTTTTTGTGTGACAATGCTCTGCAGCTGTTGCTTCTCAGAATTTATGCTAGCAGGAAGTTTAACTTTTTTTTTTATCCTTTAGGTTGGCAGACATTGAAGCTTGAAATCACTCATGTTTGGCTGTTGGACTTTTATGGTCCTGCCACCATGGTGCCTGTAAAAGATTACTTCAATGTCAAGTTGTAAGACAGATTTGCTGCTGAATTGTGGCCATCTTAACTATTTTCAAGCTTATTACATGTAATAAAAATGTTCATCTTGTTTAACAAAAAAAAAAATCTTTGTCATAAGAGGTAGTTGATACAGGTAGAACAAAAATACTTTTTTCTGCTTTTCAAAATCATTGCACTCTGAAATATTCAAATCTTAAGCTGGTATTTTCTGCCACTGTCCACTGTCTGTCATCTTGGAGGACCTCTCCAGAAACCCAATGTAATTCTCCGTTGGAAAAAAAGATGGCAGCAGTACATTTTACCACAATACCATGCAAGCCGTACACAGCCCATAAAGTACAAGGAAAGCCATATTTTTGCAATTTATTTGTCCCTGTGTTAATGACATTGTGTATGTTGGGTTTGAAGGTCTTAGAACTTTTCTGTATGTTTTTATGAGCATTGTTTAAGTTTTTGTGTGCTAAGAATTATGGGTAAATGTACTTCAATTATCAGTTTGGTAAGGCGCAACGAAATGTTGGTGACCAGGTTTTAGTGTTGTCAAGGGCATCTGGCTTCGTTTCCAATGGCCACTCGACAGCCAGATGTCATCGGCAGCAAAGTGCGCAAAATTGCAAGCGACGATATTGTTACCATTGGAAACAAGGAAAGTTGCCCATGGCAACACCGTAATTTTAAGTCTGAAACTTCATCACCAAAGCTCTATCCTGTCTTACTCAACTGATAGTCGTAGTATCAGTCTCCATCGTTTTTCCTATGGAAGATTGCAATGGGTTTAAAAATCATGTCTGTGGTTGTGAGTTGTAGATTTGGATTCATTCATGTTTCTTTTTTCAGTGGTCATAGAGTTTTGTCATGATTGACAGCAGCAAGAAACGTAACTTGTTAGCTGGATTTTTGACTTCACAGTTCACATTATTATGAAGAGTACATTAAAATACATTGAATAACTTGATGTTTTGAATTAATTTGATAATTTGAATAGAAATTGTAGAGAGGATAGAGTACCAAGACAGTGGTCATGAACTATTCCCATTTCTTTTAAAGTGAGGACGATAATACAGAAAAGGTCAAAAAGATGTTATGCTACAAATACGTCGCTTTATAAAAAAATTTATACTCAAAGTACATTGCTAAGAAGTAGACTTTTTAAGCAATTTAAGCTTTAATTATATTAGAGCTTTACAATTTATGGACGTTTTGTAGAGAGGATAGAGTATCATGACAGTGATCATGAACTATTCCCATTTCTTTTAAAGTGAGGACAATAATACAAAAAAGGTCAAAAAGTGAAAAACCAGGATGTTGTACTAATTAAGCTTTAATTATATTAGAGCTTTACAATTTATGGACGTTTTGTAGCGAGGATAGAGTACCATGACAGTGATCATGAACTATTCCCATTTCTTTTAAAGTGCGGACAATAATACAGAATAACGTAAAATTGCCTGAATTTCGATTAGCCGAACTGCATTGCCTCCAATGCACACTCTTTCGGCTACGGTAGTTACGTAATCTTTTCTCTCACACAGCCACAATAAACACAACATTTGAGGCGTAAGAATTTGAATAAAAAAAATAGCTTACCTTGTCTTAGTTGTTTACTTCTTTGTTCTCTGTGATTACCGCGGCGATTTATAGCTACTTATGTGGCTTTTACGACTGAATGCAATGGAGGAAAATATTTCTAAGAGAGGTACCGGTACATTGTACGTGCTGTAACAGAAGTGCTAAAGGCTGTGATGCATTATGGATGGAAAATCGTCGGGACGTTTCGTGAAGGCTTACGCGACCAGTTATCCGAAGCTCATGATAAGATGATCTTCATGTAACGGCACAAAGTGTATCAGAAAATTCTGGTTGGTTCCATGTGTGGTCGGAACGGACCGCTCCGACCTGGCCCTAGAGAGGTTTTCTTTCTTCTCTCTGCTACTGACTGCGAAAAAGAAACCTCTGGAACCAGGGTAATGGACCGTTGACAAAAGATAACTTTTTTCCATTCATATTTAGCGGACAACGGTTAAACTTTCACAAAAACGACCTGAAAAACGTATCTGGTCGTATTTAGCGCGCGAGTTTACCGAGAATGAATCGCGGGGACGCATGAACTCATCAGCACAGTTTTGAAACAGTCAACTGATTCAAAAAGCTTGTTCGGTCCGTAGTTAGGAATACTGGTCACGTTCTTTATACAAGTTTGTGACCTTCACCTGCGGCCCGGTCCATTACCTGCCAGTAATGGTCATTAAAGTGAACGCGAATAATATTTCCCCAATACAGGTTTACTTTCAAGAGTATTAAAAAGACCAAATCGAAAGCTAGGTATTTTTCAGTTTTATTTATTTACAGTTCATTGTTGGCATACATCACTAAATGTCCTTTAGTAAAAATGATCAGAAAAGGTTTCACAGATTGAACATAGCCACTCGGTCACTGCAAATGCCTTTCCATTAAAATTTCAATTTTCAAGTTTTCGTGTAGAAAGAATAGCTTCCCCTGTAATATATACATTCTATCTTAGACCTTCATCAAATAGTTTTTCATTTCACTACAATATTTTCAACGTTCTCGCCACGATGCTTGAACATTGGTATCATATTAAATACTTTTTTTTAAAAAAACTCTAAACATTTCTTTTATTCTTAGGAATGAACACCAATTTTCCTTTCGTACAGTAATCAAAGTTGATTCATATATTTATTACTTACTACACAATTGGTTTATGACTAGACCAAGGCCGCGTCCACACTACGCCGGAGGAATTTGAAAACGGAGGTTTCACTCTGAAAACGCATCAAATGTTTTCCGTCCACATCACGCCGGAGGAACTTAAAAACGCAACAATCACCGGTCATTTTGGATTTGTGTTTGAGGAAAACTCGATCAGGGAAATCACATGATTACCGTGACTACATCGTTTTCGAAAAGGTCCGTTTTCAAAATGCTTTCCATCTACACGAAAACGAAAAGCCGTCGTTCTCAAATTCCCCCGGTTTGAAGAGCATTTTCGACCGTTTTCGTGGCTGGTTAGTGTGGACGATAGGCCTAATCGTAGAAATAAAGCTGTGTTTTCAAATTTATCCGGCGCAGTGTGGACGCTGGCTAATGCGCCAAATGAATATTCAGAAACTCAGTAAACTCGACGGTTACTAAAACCGAGGCGCACAGCCTGTAAAGTCGCGGGAAAACATGGCGCAATCGCACGAAGAGTTGCGTCGGCAAGATCACGAGGGTGTCAGATCTGCAACTGATTGACCAAAAAGACAACAGCTTAGGTTGTGGAGGATTGGATACCCAGATCGATACGTATGAACAGGAGCCATAATCCCCGATTATGGCTTCCGGTGTAAAGTAAATCGTGGTTCAGGCCCACGCTGAGAAAAACAAAAATAGGTCCGCAATGCATGCAGATAATAATCTACCATGATAGGTATGCAAAGTGTGCAGAGAGATAATTGCCTTATTAGATGTTGTGACCTCTAGTGACAGTATAGTTCCCGTAAGATGACATAGAGTCATGGTACAAGTCACGTGCAAGCACGTTGAAACACTACATTGATGTAACCTCCGGTAAATGAGATACTTCCTTATGGGGACACAGTCATGTTCCAAGCAACATTCTAACGCTTCAGCCATATCCGGCCCTAGAGAAGTGACACTTGTCATACCAACACAGCTAGATATGGTCTCTAAGACAGCCTTAAAACCGGTTCATCACATTTGGAAACTGGTTTCCTCGCCAAGAATGTCTATACATGTATGTGACGTAAAAATTGCTATCACAGGATGTCTACCAACAAGCAGACCAAGATTGGGAGAAAAATAAGATATTTGCATTACCCCCTAAAAGTAAGGGACTAACTAGCTTTTCACAGCATTCGTTAGTGCTACGAAAGACTGTCGCGTGAAACGACCCAACGCTCAAAGGACCAATTGTGAAGTAGCATGATATTTAACAGAATGCGCCAAGAAATATTCATCGGAACATTAAGACGCAAGGCCCGAAGTAAAAAACCGAGAAGAACGAGTCCCTTACTTTGTATTTTCATCTAATCGTACCATCGATCGCAGAATCTACTCAACAGAAAATAAGCTAGATACTATTCAAAATCACGTGATCAGTCGTTAGCCATCAGTAGGGCCTTGAAAACGTTCGACACTATGAATCTTGGGTAACAGTCCTGATACATGACGTAATACACGTGACGCTGAGCATTGTCGTACACTGTTTGATCGGGTTCCTCCAACACGTCTTCAATCAGCTGCCGAGTTTTGTGGTCAATGCTGACCTATTGAACAGAGGTGAAATTAAAAACTTCATGAGTGGGTGTAAGCAAAAGAAGACGAGGTGAGAAAGGTTCAAGCCTTGTTGGTAAAGTTAAGTCTATTTCGAGTTTAGTGGCTAAGGAGCGACAGAACTATGGTTTCCGTAGTATGGACGGGGTGCTAGTTAGTGCATTGTGCACGTCAGTCCCAAACGGGAGTCAGCTCGAACGCTACAAGATTCCAAGTCTCAAAGTTCTCCGACAAATTAAGACATCCGATAATAAATTAAGCGCATTATAAGCTTAAATTTATTTTTTTGGCTTTCGCAAATCCGAGCATTAATTTATTTGTTTTGGCTTTCGCAAATCTGCTCATGTCAAAGTCCTTTTTCGGTATTCAACACACTGACTGTACAGATAAAATGTGGATCTGGAATCTCTGTTTGTGAGCAGGGCAGCATGTGGCCGGGCAGGTTTCAAGTGTTACCGTACCCAAATTCGCAATTAGCCAATCAGAAGCCGTGACTACTGTCCTGATATCCCCCGATATCAAGTCACTGACCCGATATGGCTATGACGTCATGGTCACTCGGCCGAATTTGGGTAGGCTCGTTTGGTCTAGCCATGGGTACTTTGTCTCGACTACGGCGAGACCAAACTGGCCTGATATGCCGCCGAAGCGTATCAAAAGGTACGATTAGATATAAATTGTACACAGGGCATTATTAATATAAACACTAGGTACACACCTCTTTAGGAGATTCCGATGATAGGTAATCACGGTAAATGGACTGTGCGAGTTCTTTGACGGCCGCCTGATCTGTTTCTTTCTTGAGTTTCTCCACCGCCAGCCAAAACAACAAGTTTTCCTCTGAGTATTGAGATTTCAGAAAATCATGGAAGATTTTCACACCAGCTAAAGAAGAGCGAAGAAAAAAAAAGAAAGAAATATTCTCGTTTAGTACTGCCTTGACCCATTTTTTTTCCTCTGAAAACTAAAAATCCGATTTACGGGTTCTAGGTTATTTCACGCTTTCTCGCCATCGATTCAATATATTGCCGTTACAACCTGACCACGAACACAAACGACTGCGTGATTATGGTACAGTCACGCAGATCACGCAAAGCAATGACGACGGCGACTGCGAGGACGACGCCAAGTAAAAAAATGAATTTATATTTTATCTTTGAATTTCGCAATTGTCTAGATCTATTCAGATCGCCTATCAGTCTCAGAAGTGCTCAAGCTAAAAATGTAACGCCAGCGTTAAATTCCAAATAAAAATACGAAAACTTAGCCGCGGTCGTTCGCGTTCTCCAAAATACGCAGAACTTAATTAGTCATTTCACGTTGTTGCTGTCCAGAGGACGGCTAAGAAATGTACAAAGTTTTATAACGCACGTGCACAGTTATTGTTTTGCTCATTAAACCTTTTGTTTGGTGACGTTCTCATTGCCGTTGCCGTCGTGGTTTGCTTAAGTTCCCTAATGGCTGGACTCGATACGTGACCAGGATATATTCTACATGCTTTGAGAAGAAGAGAATCGTCATGTACCCTGGTCCCAGCGTTTTTCTTGATTCTTTTCCGCATGAGATGAGACAGCCAAGAGAGCCGCGAATTTTTATTGATTTTTTTCCGTATGAGATGAGACAGCCAGCTTCGCGACTTGTGTCCGCCGCTTCGCGGCTCCTCGCAGCTCTCTCATGCGGAGAAAAATCAAGAAAAACCTCTGGGACCAGGGTAATCATCATGCTGTCAACATACAAATTTCCTTCATGCTCTTCTTACTGGTCTGTACTGTTTTTTTCTTTGTTTGTTTGTTTGTTTTTTTGGTCCGGTCTGTAAGGAAATACTAAGAGGGAACACTTTTAGCTACTTTTACAATCCCTTTTATTACTGCGTGTTTTGCAGTAATGTCCTCTTGTGTTTTCCTGGCGCTCTTGCACTCATTTTCTCTCATCAATGGGTTGTTTGTTGAAAGCCTCCTACATACACAGACGCCCACTGATTACGTCCATTAGGTTAATTACGTAAGCGAGGTCAACAGGACGACGCGTGGGTGACGGCCAGGTGACCGAAAACATTGAAAATTTCACCTGAAGATTTTAGTGCCATTTTCTTGTAAATAATTTCTATTGCCCCTGTTTATCGATATCGTCGCCTCAGCTGCGACACACTTTTAACAGGACGGACAGATACATCTCATTTAACTAATGATGTAAATTAACACTTGCCCTAACCCTGGTACTCCCAACATTTCTCTCAATGATTTCTAAAACAAGAGATTGCTACGATCGTTGAGATCCCAGATACAGCTAACGTCCCGGCCTTTTTTACAGCGATCGAAACTATAACATAGAAACCAGTCTTTAATTGATGATTTTCGTTCTTCTCATTACCTGTGTGCTTGACAATGGAATGATATGGTAAGGCGAAGTTACGTGTTAATCTCTCAGCTGAATAAAATTCAAAAATTTACGAACTTCACTTACTTTTGCTCGTGAGTAGTTTTTCAAAACTTATTCCCCATTCTTGGACTTCCTCTCTGCTCGGTCTTGAAGAAGAAACAGAACGCAAATTAAACTTTATCTTCAATGTGGTCAAATAAATCTCCATTGCATTACGCGACTTGCATCTCATTGCATTGTATTGTAAGGCGCTTTGTTGTACCGTATTGTGTTGTGTTAGTTTTACACAAGAAAAAGAATAACAGAGTTAAAGTCTCACCATAACAAAATGCGATTATTTGAATAATGCAAGCGTTAAAAATCGTGAATCTTTCAGGTGAACTGAGGGCAAAAAATATGAAAAGAAAGGAAAGCGATCTTTCAATTCTTCAACAACTTCTTAAGCAATTAGTTGAATTACAAAACCGGAAATTGTGAAAAAAAATGAGGCTTTGCGAGTGGAAGCCATTCGTCACCTTTGAGATGCCAGTAAACACGATCTACCACTTAATACTGAGCTACGAAGGCACTTAGAGCTGGTCAAAAATGCCATAATATTTTTCGAAGTATTAGGAGGCATGCATTTACAATGGGCTTTGTTCTTGTCACGAGCTGCACGTGCCAGGCCACAAGTTCTCGAAGGGATTAAAATTTGCTTTAAATTTGCATAAACATTGAATCTGGGGAACAAAAACTAGCACACATTTAAGTTTCCATTGGCCTCAAGCCTCTAAAGTAAGCTGTCGGCTTTTTCTAATTCCAGAACACACCTCTACTAAAGCGTCGACTATTTAAGTGCGAGCTGGCCACATGGACTCTAAAGGCTATTGTGTCATTAGAACAAAGACCTTGCGAGGTTAACACTATACCATGGTAGTTTTAGGAAAGGCCTATTTATACCCGTAAAATTATAAATACAAAATGAGTTACACAATTTACGAGCAAAGAGTACAATAGAACTCGCAACCAACCCGCTGATATAAAGAAATATACGTTGGGATTCGGGAAAAAGTGTTTCTGTCCCAATCTTATTAAATATAATGTATCAGTCATTCTAATTCTTTGAATATTTGGCCCTACATCCAGACAATACCCACAATTTGACGAATTTATTTCTTCCCATCAGCCGTTCAGTTGAACTGCATTAACATTGGGTAAAGAAAATGGATTTTGAATCACGTACTCATTATCAAACCTTCCGTTTCCATAAACACACAAACAGCCCAACTGCATTGAGACGGTTGACTTGATCAGTGAATGACGAAGCATTACAGTTAAGAACACTTCTTCCAGAGGTCCCGAGTGTTTTGAGAAACACTTGCGTTCGTTGTTAGCCAATGGTTTCCGCGAGTATCTTATCGAACATGAAAATAAACGCGATAACTGTGCGACAAACTTCTTGAACAAAACGTCACGGGATTGATAGCTGATCCGATATGACACAGCGCCGGTTTGACTCAAGTTTCAAGTAACAACCCTTCCGATTTTCATCCTTAAAATTTAAAACCAAAATATAATATTCCTCTGCTTCCGGCGTACTTCACTCATCCTTATGATCGTGTCGGACAAGCAGGTATGTACGCAATTTGAATCTTGCCTGTACAGAACAACTTAAGCTTAAAAAGATTTTCTTCTGCCGTTCTACATTAGAAGCTTTCTTTTTAGGTAAAAACTCAACGACGATAGAGCGAAGAACAAATTTTGTACAGCGAATGCAAGCGGTTAAAGAAATATCAACACGGCCGGCCGCTTCTCAATTCTTCCCACCTACAATAATCAGGGAAATTTCTCGTGAAGTAATCCCTGTTCCCACCTCAAGAGAAAGGCTTAATTTTTCAAGACATTCTGATAATTTTTGCCGTATTAATTCCAGCATGTTCCGGGGTCATGTCTTCCCTCGACGACGAAAAGAATAATTTAAATCACTGACACGCAACATTAACTGAAGAAATAAAAAAAATTCCATTCAACTTACTTGGGGTTGTATTTATTGTTTGGTGATGTCTCCATGCTTCCAACTCTAAATCGACGGGCAGGACTGTTGACAAAACGGAGAGATAAAAAAGAAAGATATATTAGTCGACATAATAGTCAGTTTAGACAGATCCCAATCGACAGATCGGCAAAAACAATTCGAGCAAACAAACCGGTATCTACGTTTTATGATACTGAAATGTCGCGGTTGGGTGAAAATGATTTACATTTCGTAGCGGAATACCCTTGACATGTGAGTTTATTTTTCGCGTCGAACCAACACGAAACCTTCACCGCACAGATAATGAATGCTAAACTTGAAAACTTGGGATTAGAAAAATGTCCCACAGCGATTTCATGTAGCTTCGCGATTCAAAAGGTCTTTATTGAAACGTAATTTACAATCAGTTCCAATATTTCCCTTGAAATCGAGTCCCCTGTGCGTCAACATCTGACCATACCATTCACCGATCGTGGTTTTAAGTTCAGTTTGATTTGAGAGCCTTAAAAATCCTCTTAAAAGAAAGAGATTTATCCAGATTTCCTGCCTTTTATTAGCAAAGGGTTACAGAGACTGGAAGCAGTGAACGCAAAGTATTTAGATTAAAGACGACAGCCAGAAAGAAAAAGCTTCACATATATTACATTTATAGTTGAAAACAGGAGATCAGTGGTCGATGCAATAAAATCCACTGCAGGCGACCCATTAGGGATGCAACAGGGATTGATGACTCGTTTTTTTAAATTCATTTCCGCTTTGTTTTGGTAGGATGTGGAAACATTTTACAGATATTAAACATTCTACGAACGTAAACTTACTCTAAAATGACATACCAACAACTTTTTTATTTTCGTCCCACTGAACGCTTAGAATAGAACGAGTGATAACCCCAATTAGCGGATAACATCGATGACAACAATCCATATCAATCGAAAATAGAAAAACCTCAAAATTCCAAACTATTAATTTTCGTACAGACTTTAGGTGTTGAATGTAACGATTCATGGAGAATGTAACCAACATCTTTATATTTATATTGAGATCTCAGTTTTCAGAAATATCTACTGCAGAATACTAAAAAAAGTAGAAGAAATCACTCCCTCGCGGTTGGTCCATTGGTGTTTCACCAACTCTTCAGATGATGCGATATTAAAAGGCAATAAAACGTCTACTTCCCCAGGGTCCCCCAAAACGATAAACACCTCAGGTCTATAAAATAATTGGAGGAGGGTCTATTTAGAACATTCTGGTACATTGTACAATGTACTAAAATTAAGCGGATTAGAACCCAAGTCACATGAGATTCTGGAGTTCTGTACATTTAATAACGCACGTACGTTTATCTTACATTCCGTACAAAAAATTGCTTTACAGTCTTGCTGCTGTTCTTGTCATGACAATAAAAGCACACTTATTGATCCCCCTTCCCTCTTTTCTCGGCCAAATTTACAATCAGTTCAAGCATACTTTTAAACTTGAGGAACAATTAATTTACAATACAAAAATACAATCGTGAAATCAGAAAGTCTTAATTGTGTTACTAATGTGGGTCACTAACCCATGCCTCTATAAAGTTTCCTTTCTTTCTGGGAATTCTGCAAGGTCAGCTGCTCTCAGATACAGAGAAAGAGAGTTTTACTTCAGATCTTGCCTGGACACGATATTAATATAGATCAACAAACGACAGACGTGAAATGACAATTGCATTTAAGACTGTGTAGATTCCTGCCGACGCGTGTACTCCTCGAGTTAAAAGTAAATCGAGAATTCATATTTTGGACAAGTAATCTGGCGCCAGGAAATACATACACTTCAATCCCATTGTCACACCCCTTTTAAAAATAGAGAATGGCGTCAACTCGAAATTGAACGTGTTATGGAATGGATCTGCGAGATCAGGTTTTGGATCTTCACGAAAACTGCATGTAGCCAAGAGCAAATTAAACCAGAGATTAAAGAGAAAAATAAGTTCAGAAAAAAAAAATGACCCAAGACTTCAGCGCCAGATACGAACCCTGCACTGCAGCACTCTATCAAGTGAGCTTTGGGGCCGCCAGCATGTCCTTAACGAGTTTTTTTTTTTTTTTTATTTCCGTTACACGATGTGACTGGGATAATGCACACATGAAATAAATTCAATATCACAAAGCCAGATAATACTACAAGCCCGATTACTCTACACCACAGCGCAGCTTGAATAAAATCGGTACCTGAGTCTATTCTATGCACGCTCCGACCATTCAAGTAGATAGTCCAAACACACATAATAGACACCGTTACCTATTTTATTCAAGCTGTGGTGTAGAGTAATCGGGCTTGTAGTATATATCCAAACTCAGGCGTAAATGGGCCGCGAAACCAAAAACATGTGCTCTGCGTCAAACGCTGTCTTCTGAAGATTTTACCGCTCTATTATCGTGCACCTCTGCGGTTATATAACAGTGCAACGCCGAATCTAGAGAGGTTTACACAGATTTGAACGTGAAGAATTCTCGCTAGGCTAAACTTTAGAAGGCCTCAGCCGAGGCCCATTGCCAAGAACTTTTATCAAGGGTCATCATTAAGGGCCATTATCGAGTACAACAAACAAGAGTCATTACAAAGGGTCATTATCGCGGCGAAGCATCACCAAGGGTCATTATGAAGGGTGATTATTGAGGACTGTTGCGGTCAAGAACCATTATCAACAGACATTATCAAATACCATTGTTAGAGTGAAGTGGACTTTAAAGTTGGTCACGTTTGTCAAAGATTGGAAAAATATTTCAGTAAAGTCGTGTCCACTGAAGAACTAGACCTAGAATTCAAGATAAAAAGCTCTCGCCGGCCACTTCAACGTTTAGACAGAAATGTCTCCAGCTCAAAACCCAGTTCCGGCTGATAGTTTTAGTACGTAGAGAATAAATGATGATCCGAGAATGTTCACTGTGTCGAAATTCAGTCAACAATTTCGGTAAGAACTATACCATTATCAGACTAGAATATGCGTACGAGATAACAAGATAGCTCTTAAATACGGTGTTAATAACAATGAACAGACAAAACAAAAAGTAATACTCATGAGAAAAGGCAAAGTTCTTGCTGGATTTGAGTCCTTTGGTGAGGGAAGTTGCCAGGCGTTTGATGTAATATGGCTCTTTGTATAGGAGAAGATTCCACTTGCTGTCGCAATTATCATTAGACTGAGAAAGCAATTAGAATCTTCCCCTATTAAGCTACGCGACAATGTGACAAGGGTAGGAGACCTCGGAAAACTGAACAATGACTTCTTGAAGCAAAGAGATTTGTCACCGGGTACTATACCAAAGACTTTTGTCTTGCATTTCAGTGGTTGCTTACGAAATATTGAGACGTATCATCTCTTGTTTTGAATACATTTCTTTTGACATCAGTTTTCCATACCAGTGTTTCAGCTGAGTTACTGTTTTTCGCTGGAGTTGATCTAAAGTTGAGGGTATCATCCGATGTTAATCTGAGCTTCATTCCTACTGGAAAGCGTCATTGAAATCATGACAACGTACGCGAAGAGACTGGAAGCAAGAGTTGTACCCAAGCTTCTTAAAGCTCTCAAGAAAATAACTCTGGATGCGATCGAGATTTAGGCCATTTCCGAGTTCCCTCTGCCTCTGTTTCAAAACGAGGCTTCGTTCAAAACTTTTCATGCGAAGATGACGTTTGATTTGCATGAAAATGAATCTGTAGTGGGAGCAAATTTTCTTATGAGCGATTTCGCACGAATACTCGTTTTGACGCAGAGGTAAAAGGCACCAATGAAATGGCCTATTACAACGTATGACAGCACGAAATAACAGGAAGGAGCTCTATTTACCAGTACCAATCACAGGAACAACAGAAACACCAGCACAGACAGCAGTAATGATCTTTCCGCCTGGAGAATATCGCGGGCTGACGCGTAACTTCCTCGAACTCAAGCGTCGCCTTCTTGATGTTCGTCTCTGTGAGGTAAATTTCCAGCTGTGTGTTGGTACTCTGAAGGACAGCAAAAGTTGTTCTTCATAAACGAATGCTATGGATATCTTTCTTATAACACTACCAGACTCACTAAACTACAAAGACTTAAAAGATGTGGCGTCGCGTTAGCGACGTTTAACGAACGAAATTCGCGGACTTAGACAATTTTCGCCCATTGACTTGACTGTAGGGAACCATGGTAGTTGCGTTCATCATCTTGGACTGAATATTTGTTTTGATAAATACAACTACCATGATTCCCTGCTGGTGTGTGTCATAGAGGGAACTGGGAATGCGTGATGTGAGTGAAGGAGACCTTTCTTAGCTACTCACTCTCGTTCTGTCGTTTTCAATCGGTTCACTGAAGTCGTAATACCATGACGTATCCGGCTTTCTACTCTGCACTGATTCAGTCTGCAACAAAGAAAACTGTATCAGTCCATGTCCGTGAAATTTCCGTCAAATATTCTTTGTATCTTCATCTAAAAAACTGTAGGAGAAAGTTGCGTGTTTGCTGAGCCACTTCGCGGAGCGATCACTATCGTCTGATGGTTGCCTGTTGGCGGTCTCTCGCTTGATAGTGCCCGCGCGAGATCTCGCCACAATGTCAGTTTTGGCCCATGACTACAAAGAGAATTTTAGTGGTGAACTGTAACTTAAGATAAGACTGTAGACTCCGCCCTTTACTAAAAGAGTATTTAATTAACGCGGGATCAACGTGGTCCGAAAGAAAAAAGCGTTTGATAATATCCAAGGCAAGCTGTAGAAATTTCCTACAAGTTTTAATCAAGATAACCCAGAAGAAAGCAAAGAAATTGTAATGAACGTCATTTTTTACCATGTACTGTTTATCTTGAGGGCGATTACCCCTCAGATCAATTATTTGCATTGTATAAAGATAAGAGTCCATACAGCATGAAAACATGAATAATAATGTAATGAGCCTCGACATGTGTTAAAAGGTTGACAAAAGCAGTATTTTATACTGCGCTGCGTCAAAAAGTCTACGATTATTTCAATCAGGGAAATATGTTTTAAAGAAGCAACTAATCCGGACAAAACAATCTATAAATATTCCATTCTGATTGTGAAGTAAAGTACAATGTAATACAATACAGTAAAATACAGTACAGTACAGGAAAAAACGAAAAGCAAATCTTAATAATGGGACGCAACGAGGTATGCTGCAGGGCCGACCAAATTGCGAAGTATAGAACTTTTTTCGTACAGTTTGCTTCAGCCGTGCACGTCATCTTGTCAAAAAATTCTGGTGATTTACAACCTGCTGTTTGAACAAAGAAATTAACTAATTTCTTCATCGGTTGAAAAAGAAATTGACATTTCAGCAACGCGAAGAAAATACAGAAGGAATTTCCACGTAATCGGTGAAAAGTTCATTATGGTAGATAAAAAGTGCTCTTTCCAAACAGGCTAACACAAAGACTTTCAACAAATGCACGGCTTGTAATCAGTGATAACTAATTTCTGTTTATCTATTGCTTTTAGCCGATTCATTTTAATCAAGCATAATTATGTCGCGTTAGTGAAAAGTTGCTTTGGACGCAAAACATCTGCGTCAGGCATGTTGCTACGAAAGGCGCTAGAACGAAAAGCTAGCTTATCGCGAATGAACCTCAACCACAAACATCGTTCCGGCGAACATAGAATCGAAATGATTTTCTTCGATGCGTTTACATTGACAGTAAAAAGAGGGGAACTTGCAGAAAGCAAAAGCTATTCTCCCCGAGAACACACTGAGCTAATAAAAACCTCATTATCAGAAAAGGGATTTGGAAAAAGATTTCTTTCATCTCGATAGCTACAGATCCAGCAGCAATCTAATCATGACATTTTCTGCCAAGGAAAATGAAGTATAGTTTGGGACTTTTCGCCAAAGCTACTAACTGGAAATCATGGACAAAATCCTGAGGTTTATTCAAAAAAATTTAACCCAAATCCAGGATTATTTTCCTTAGTCCGTTGTTTATGTTTATTTGATGCTGTATACCAGAGCTGCTTTTGCAATTTGTAATTCTCATTCAAACAAAAACATTTCGAATTTTGATTTTTTTTCCCTTTTATATACCAGTACGAACCCGCTTTGAAAAGAGCCGTGGAAATTATTTTTTCTGTACGCTATTTCATGGTCGCTCGTGACAATTTCAACGCCGGTTTTCCATAAAGATACGATGATAAACAAATAGCGACAAAGAGAAAACAAAAATCACGTCTTTTACCTCGAATACAAGATCTTTTTTCCGCCGTTCCTTTCTTCGTTTACCGGGGATCTGGCCTGGGTAGGTATAGCAACGATTTTAGCTGGCAAGGAATCTTTTTATCTCCATATCGATCGTTTGGCGAAGACAGGAGTGTGATCAGCAATTGTCAAGTCGGGATACAATCATCTTGCGAACCAATCACAGCTTCGGTAAATTTACATCGTTGTTTTCTTTTAAACAAAAGGGGATCTGATTAGTGGTCAAACAAATGTTTCAGAGGTTTGAAGAAAATTATGTAGTCCATAGAAGAGGATCATTCGTCTGATTCATTCCTGAGGCGATATCACACAGTCAACTACAAAGAAAAATTTGTAATCTGTGTAGCTAGATCGAATCAATGTGTCATTGTAAAGGATTTTAATGAAGACTGATGGAGGTACGGTGAAATGGACAGTAACCATTCTATGCAGCTGCCGCTAGGATTTTGCTAAGATTTAATTTGCGCGATGCTTCAGTGGCACTTTCTTCGGCTGTTTCTTATTGGTTAGTGAAAATTCTCTTTACCTTCAATTAACAGCCATGGTACAGTGAGCAAAGTGGGTTTACTCTTTTGCTCTTTATTTTAAGCAAACCTCCACCTCCGTCCGGCATACAACCAACGACACTGGTTTGGAGAGGAGATTTTTCTCGTTACCTTTCATTGCTAAAAGCAAAATCACTCCACAGCTGATCACCCAAAGAGCTACGAAGATTTCAGACTTGAGGCGAAGTTGACCCGATGATGACGAAAGATGACGAAACAAACTTCAAAGTGCTCGGGCCACTTCGGATTGGAACTGACAGGAGTCGGAAACTCTTCGAGTTACGTTAGCGATGTTTGTTCAGAAGTATCACAAGTTCCTTCGATTGAATTCAATTTCACAAAAAAACGCACGCTTACCAAAAAACGTTGTTCAGATTTCAGAGAAGAAAACAAAATTACGACAAAATGCTAACTTTGTATTCACGGTATCAGCAGTTCATGAGTTAACCATAAGTCTGCAAATTAGAATTAGTCGCTTTTTACCAACAAGCTAAAAAACCTCAACTAGAATATTTTACAGTTTTTATAGAACCTAAAAAGTATCGTGACTTCGTCGTAAGAAGAAGTAAACAACTGTGATTGCACACGAAGATCTATACGTCACTAAAAAATTGACTACAAAAACTGACAAATAATTTTAATGTCCAACGTTTCTGTCCATAATGCACACGCCAAATTTTTTTCTTCGATGCGAAAAACCCGAAACCAAATGTGAAAGGCTCTAAGAGATCAGCGGTGAGGCTTCGAACAGAAACAACTGCAAAAAAAGAAAAAAAAACAAAAAAAACTGCATTTCCGCTCAGGAAAAAAGAAAAAATGCTCCCTACTTTTTCACGTAATTGGGATTTCAATCAGAAGATAATAACAACACCTCGACGACAAAAGAATGCTGCAGTACGGTACGTTTTTCCTCAGACCTACAGATGGGATCCTGTGTACAAATTCATGTAACAGGCGCGTAATGTCATACTTTCAAAACACGAGTCGTGACAGGGGCCATACTCGGGATGGCTCCTATTCGTGACGATTCCTTTTTCCTTACACCACGCACCTCACACGTCGCACGTGAGGAAACTTTTATCAAGGTTTATAAAAATCTCACATAGACAACCCACGTTTAACCAAACACGTGTTACTACTCAACAGCACCGAAGCTCTCTTAGTGTTCCTTTCAAGAAAGAATCCGAGCATTAAGTTTCGATAACCTGTTTCGGAAAAGCTTCGACCCGGAAATTTTGGTGTTGTTGTGCGGTACCCCTATAAACTTATAATTTTTGACCAAAATATGTGTTTTTTTGATACTCTATTTCAGACCTGACCCAAACATTAATCCCCTAATTCAGACTTCTGAACTAATTTAGTATAAACCTGCAATCCTTCTTTCACGAATGCCGTTCTCTTATTGGCTCCGTTACTCACTATCTATTCTGTTGTAGATAATGAGCAGCCTAGCAGTGTGCGGTTGTTAACAATTCAAATGGCGGCCGCTTCATGGCGTTTTCAGTCGATGTGTCTGTGAAGAAGATAGTAGATTTATACTAAAACAATTCGATTCTTCGCTCGATTTCTAAGCGCGATTAAAATCTCGAGCTCATAATCTAATTGTTAATTAATATACACGTCTCCGGCTCAGGTAACCAGAAATGGCTTTAATTGGCGTGAACATTTGTGAAGAGGAGTCGAAGAGGCTTGCAATTCTTCAGTTGTAATGGGTCATATTATTATTAACTAGCCAGAGTGCAAAAGATCCAAATCTATACCCTATTTCAGGCCAAGATCGCTCGAATACCATACCCTTGGCGCCGCACATAGCTATTTAGTTGATGCAAGGGAGTATCTCCTTCCCTCTCCACAGGTTTTCAAACATAACCCTGACGTTACCTTGGCAGGAGTAAAAGATATTTTATGTTCCGTACACACTTCAAGTTTACAGAATCATTTCGGTCCGAAGACATTAGTGTTATACATTAGCGATCAACTCTAGCAACCTTCGGGGAGAACTTTAAATAGCAGCATCACGAATTAAATTTGAGGAAACGTTTTTTCAGAATGTTAAGTAATCGGAATATTTACCTGCATGGGCAAGTTCATTTACACAACTTGCGACATCTACAAATTACTTTTTTGAAATAGAATTCAAGTTTCGGTTTTGTTGTTGTGCAAATCTTAAAAATATGAATTTATAAACGCGAGAAACTAGTATAAAAACAAGCCGTTCAGCCCTAGGGGCCGTTAAATAATTTTATGCTGTGACTAGAGACCTCCGTGTGATATAATATTGATATTCTGCACAATGACAATACCTTTTTTTTTATATATATATATTTTTCTTTTGTTGCATTGCAACTTAAAATGTCAAAATGCGACGACTGACTTGTCAATGATTCTGACATAAAGCGCAATACAGCTTTACCTATACAAGAAATTGCCCTTTTTATTTTATAAAAACAACGTCATAGACGAAAAAAATTAAAATATTCACAGCTTAAAGCGGCATTCCATATTTTATTTATTTTCTAAGTGGGTAGAATTTTCCTGTACCGCCTGGAATAATTTACCGAATTATTTAAAATAAAGTTAGTATATCAAAAGCAAAGCCTTCGTCTTAATCTACTCGAAAGCGCAAATGCGCTTTCGTTAATTCGATGGAGAAACATTTGTTGACTTTCGAGGGAAACTCGAAGAGTGATCTAACCATTTGCATGTTGGTAGGAAAAAAACAGTGACAGATGTTCAGTCCGGAAAATATATTTAATTTACAGAACAATCATGGAAATTTGTTCGTCAAATGGCTTATTCTAAGCTTGCAGATATGAGAATTGGTCTGATGGTTTAAAAGGAAGAAAACGACCGCAATTTTCTTTTTTTTACACCTTTCTTTGGCTGCGCCGTGCGTTAAGTGACACAAGACTCCACAATTATCAGTTCTGTCAATCTCTTACGGGTCTCACCTCCGTCGAAAGCGACATTCGTGTGAATTCTAGTATGTAATCTTCTTTAAAATATACATTGTTATCGTTGTGTTATATCGAATAATACGGCGAACACGGGGCGCCATTTTTGGCATTGAAATGAAAATAAAGCTTAAACCGCTTAAAACGCAAGATTATCCTTCGACGAAACAGTTTGCCACTTAAATCTGACTTAACACTTGGAGCGAGGGTAAACTATATTTTCCATTTCGTAATGCACTAAACTGCAGAGAAAATGTTTACGCAATTTTGTCTTCTCGATAAAATTAAAAAAAAAAAAGGTGTTCGACGGTGTTCAATCACCATTGCAAGCTGCTGCCTAGAAAACCAAGGAAGTTAGAAAGACTACACATGCTAAAGTTACGTTGCTAAGAGAGAAGGTAACTCTCGTCCAACAAACCTTCCAGCTCCTTGAATTCATCACCTAGAGCGAAAAATGCACAAGGGGTTCTCCTTTCTTTAGACTGTTAAAATTTCCAATTCAGTCAGACCCCCGCCAAGAAAATGAACAACACAAATCTGTAAGGCAAACGGCAAGAGAATTATTTAGTTTAAGATCAAGGATACAAGAGGGAGGGAGATTTCTTACGGTGAGATGATCACTTAAAGTTCGCCTCGTCATGAACCATCTTACCTCGAGAGACCAGAGCTAAAGGTTTCGCTGGAAACTATGGTCAAATTTGCGGTTGATTCCGAACAGACGAGGTTCGTGTCTGAGATTCTAGCGTTTAAGTGGTTTTCCACGCAAATGGAACGAAAGCTGTACCTACTACTGAAACATCCGGTTAAAAGCACCTATGTCTCCACTAATCTATGCTAAAAAGGTGACATTTTCAGAAAGGGAAATGAAACTACTAAAATTTGCATAACACAAGAGCTTCATGCTTAGACGGCTGAAATGACTGACAGCAAGCGAAAAACGCACCTGACCAAGGCCTATACTTGAGAGTAGAACCTTAGCCAGGAAAACCTTTGAAGTGAGATAATCATGTAAGGTGTTATCTGAAGTCTGCTTTCGTTGATCCGACCTCTACGGCCAAAGAAGTAAATTTAAAATTTACTTTCCTACTTATTACATAATATTTATTTCTGTACAGCCCTGAATTAAGAAATTGAAAGACCACGTCGCTGTTTGTTTATACAGCTTAGAAAGCAAAATAGCAATTAGGTTAACTCTGGCCGGAAAATGAATAAAGTTTGTTTAGAAAGTTCGTGAAACATTCCATTAACTTTAGAATAGAAATAATTTGTTGGGTCTTTTGTATTGTCCTTTTGATTTTAACCTATCATTTTTTTCGCCTTTCGGAAAGCTCTTGTGTTCTTAAAACAGACTTAACTTGAAAACAACACAGCCACCTGGCAAGGTTGTGTTTTGACAACAAGTAATTAAAGCCTGTTACCAGATCATGGCACTGTTTAAATTCATCTTCCTTCCAAGATTAAAATTTGCCCCACCGACAAGAATTGGCACTGTCTCAATTTAGCCTAGTAGGGGTCAGTACCAAAGAAAAACCTTAAAGGAATTTTGAAAACCGATAGAGACATCGATTACTTAAACATCAGCGAGTGGTATTTTTCCCCTCCGGGAAATACCAGCTATAAACACAACACCATCAAAACAAAAGAGAGGAAGCCTCAACTGATATGCAACTGAAAATGAGAATTGTGCAGATAGTACTCGGGAGAGGGGAGCTCCCATGTGAAAAGGTCAGGGATGCTTCTCGTTTCGCTTAAGGAAGTAAATAGGGAATTTAGGTGGGGCGAAATGCTACTATTTTTAGCTGTCGAGGTATCTTTTAAGGTTGCAATTGAAGAAATCACGAATGTCACGTTCATTTTAAAGTGGTATCTGTATCTTTTAATTAGGGGCTCAAATCAAGCTCAAGCCACACCAAGATTGTTCTCCTGTAGGGATCCGGCAAGCATTCCCGGTCTTTTGACATGGGAGGTCCCCCCGTAAGATAGTGGTGGATTTGGAAATTCTGCATTTCGAAAATCTCGTATAAATCGAGGAACTGGAACTGAAAGCAGACTATTACGAGCTACAGCAAATAACGGGGTAAGGTCTGAAATAAAGAACAACTACGAAAGAGAATCACTAAAACACAGAATGCCATACAACCAATCAGAATACAGGAAAGCCGTTGTATAGCAATAGAGCATTTTTTCCGTGTTACATAGCTTCATCTAAACACAAGGGGGGCTGGAAGAATTGGCGACAGTTATATTATGCAAACCCGAGACACAGTCGAGGGTTTGCATAATTTTCGAGAATTCTCCCAACCCCCCAAGTGTTTAGATGAGGTTATGTAAACACAGGAAAAGTGCTCTATTGCTTTTAAAAAATATTTCTCAAAACTTCGCACGTATCTAAAACGTGAAAACCGTGTATACACTCTCATCTAAACACACCTATCGACCAATGCGAGCGCGCGTAGTATCTCACTTATTTAATAATCGACGTTATTGCATCTAATCTTCCCATCATGCTCCGCGCGTATGCCGCATTGGTTGTGTTTAACCACTGTATTTTCTATGGCATGGTATAAAGTAGTTATGCAACGCCCTCTCGAGGAAACCTGTGATTATTCTCTATTTTCTCCTCACGATGTTAACTCAAAGTGAGTCTTGCAAATTATGAGAATTGAGAGACTTATCACCAAGTAACCTCATTCCAATGAAAGAGAAACAGTACGACCCTGGAAACTAGATTGATGACAAAGGAAACGATGATATATATATTCCCAAAATCTCCTCACTGGTTTCAAATGAAACGCACGGATACCACAAAGGAGAAATTGCTATAGAGCTTTTCCAATAACGTGGCCAGCAGCCATGC
Organism: Orbicella franksi; assembly: GCF_964199315.1. Lineage (NCBI taxonomy): Eukaryota > Metazoa > Cnidaria > Anthozoa > Scleractinia > Merulinidae > Orbicella > Orbicella franksi. The sequence goes on from NC_138156.1 coordinate 21,782,427, forward strand.
AAATTTATTGGGACAAAAGAAAGTGTTTACATAAGAAAAGAGTTCAACTCCCCCAGAATTGGTTTGGTACACCAACATGGCCACCATTTCATTGTTTTGGAACACCAATATAGCTGCCGTGACGTCATGTGAAAATACCATAAAAGGTGCAATTATTTGAGTTAACTTCACTCTATCAAATACAAGCATACACACTGAACTTTTGACACAATACAATATTTTATTAATTCCTTCAACTAATCAGCCATATGTCATTTTATTTAATTAATAGCCGTCATTCTTGATGAGGGAGTTCAAATGTCCTAAAAACCCTGAAACAGAGATTACAGGCTCTTCCACAACACTAAGAATAAGCGTCAAGGGCTTCGGACGGAAAAACGAAGAAAATACGATAATGTATCGAAGATATCACGAACTTAAGCTAATCAATAAAAACTCTTTATTTCGAACACGAATGTAACGCGTGTGTCAAAGCATCATATTTTATGTCTTGTCTATAAAGATTCTCTAAAATAAAACTAAAGCAAAGGAAACAAATAACGAAAGAAAAGCTAAATGAATATCACCTATTAGTATATTCTCAGCTCCGACTATTGCATTTCTAGCTCTCTGATTGGCTCAAAAACTCCGACTATGAGCCATTAGTCGGAGTTTTACCTTATATGGAAAACAGTGCGCCAAGTTTAAAAATTTCCGCTCTGTAAAATTGTTGAAATAAAAATCGGCGGCAAAAACCCGATTAAGAATATACTAAAACAATTATTCCATTCGACCTTGTTGGATATGAAGTGATCATAACCAACTCGCGCTACGCGCTCGTTGGTTATTTATCACTTCATATCCAACGCGGTTTCATGGAATAATTGTTAATTATCCGTACATTTTCGGTTGCCGTTAAGCGATAATGTATTTTTTGTTTGGTTATAACCAATTTCTTTGGGTCTAACAATGATGGATAAAAATGGATGGATAAAAATTCACTTTTATCATAAACTAGACATAATTTATTGTATGTCACCGTTCATCAATTTATTCCGTTCTGAGCCGTTCTGGCCAGGTTATTTTGTTCGAAAGTTGTTTAAGGCTATCCCAGGATTAAAAGGTAGCCTAACGATTGAGTTTTTTTTTGATACAAAAATGTGTTTAACTGCTTATGTTTTGAGTAGTTTGAGATTTTTCAAGCCCAAAACTAAAGAACAAACAATGTAAACAGAAATCTCACCGGAAAGTTGAAACTAAAATCAAATTTCTCGCTAAACCTGGGTTACCTGAATATGATCTCGCTTTGTATATCATAAAAAATTGAGTAAATTTTGTCATAGCATTATTGACTATACTGTATACATACATGGCCATCCTTAAGCGAGCTGTGTCACAATATTTTTTTGCCACGAGGAAAATCTTTCGCTTACAGACAAAAAAATTGTATTTGCGTTACTACGAGTCTGAGCAGGGCGCTTGCAATAATTCTATAAAATTTTTAGCTTAAAACAATTCAAGCTTGTCAATTCATATACACTTAAATCTCCGTCAGACAGAGGCTATATAATATAAATCAGGACGATCATTTAGGAATACGATCTATAACGGTCGGCTTTAGGTAACGAAGGGCGAAGTACGCTCGGGGTTTTTTATCGGGGAATTTCCAATCATGTTTCTAGCTGACGTCATCTCCGATTGGAGACAAACGATAGCCGGAAATACGTTCGCAGGCTAATGGCGACTTGGGCGGAGACAATGTTTAATGACCTGGCTGGACTTTCGCTGAACTACTTGCGGGACACTAATAAGGCGTGAGAAAGATGTTCCTTGGTGCGTCCTAGCTAACCTCCCAGAATCCTAAACAACAGGGTCCTAGAAGACTTCACTGACATAAGCGGAAAATGTCGACAGTTACAAACGTACTTAACCCTTTACTAACCAATGCCCATCGTTCATGACCCACAAAAAAGGAAGGAAGGAAAGGGTTTAAAATTTTGATATCCGGGTAAAAGCAGCTAAAGATTACCATATTGTACTTTGTCGTTTACTTAGAGTCCTGATCGGCTTGATCTCGGCCACGCGGAAATCCGAGTTACGCCGAATAGCTTGAGCCGGAAATACAACTTCACTTCCGTTGTTGAAGATTTTGCTTCCGCTTCCACTTCGCTCGCTGACTGTTCCAAAGGAAACTCGCCTCAGGTCTCCCGATCCAAACTTCCCTTTACTTCTCCTTCTGCAAGACTTCAGGCCAGTCCAACTCTCGTGACCGCTGTCATAACTTGCAACGTCACTTCCGCTGAGAGAGGGATTACTTCCGATTGATGACCTACTTGACGCGCTGTGGTAATCACTTCCGTCCGAGGCCAGACTTCCTCTGCTGTGCCAGCGTTTTGTTTTCAGTGGCTTTTCCATGGGTATCTCCGAATGGTCGGATTCGTCAGAGGAGTCAGACAGAAAAGCATGCTGGGAAAGCTTGAAGTCCTGTATGCTGTTGTTAAGGCTGAGGAGTTGTTCTAGTAACTCCATATCTTGTCTCCTTAAAGAGTTCTGAACACGGGAACAGAGGAGAAGAACATTGACTACTTCGCAGGAAACCAAAAAATCTAACCATAAAAACTAACATTTACGTAGAAAATATAACTTACTCTAGTGCCCATTTTAACGAGCATCTCGCGCTGAATATCATTAGAAACTTCAAGAATAAATAAGATTACAACGATTTAGCCAAAAAGAAAGCTTGCTTCGAAAGCGTGTCGGATTTACAGCATCTTTCTTCTTCCACACACGACATCTCTTCCCTCGCGCGTTATCGCCTGTTACTGGCCATTAAAACGTCACCAGGAAAATGGAGACTAAACATTTTATCAGGCAACGCTTTGTGCGTCAAACCTCCGTGACTTTATCCACGAAACGTGCTTTGGTACTAATGCGTTTAATTTCCAAAGTATGTTACTATTTGTCGCTTGCTTGCTTCAAGATTAAACCAAGATTTGTATATCAGTTGAATTGACTCTATAATGCCGGTCGTAAGCAATGTAAGACAAAAGCGAACATCCGAGAAATCCAGTGCAGTACTTAACTGAAATAACTCAAATTACACCCTTAAGTGTTTCCACAAACAAGACCTCCTTTTGCGCAATAAAAGGATTTGAATGTCGACAGAACATCCTGATTTTGTTCAAGAACGTGACTGACGAACAATATGTTCAATTTTTAAAATATGCAGTTTGTTTGCCTTTGGATTAAGATCAATATTGTAAGGCACCTGACTTGGTTCAGTACTGTTTACCTTGAGACAACGAACAACAAAAGTGAAAATTTGAAGAATCTCTTCGTAAGGGCTCCGGATTCTCAGAATAAGTGCTTAAAACGAACCGTTTTCGCATTAATTTTGTCGCTTTCACTTTATTTTTTGAATTCTAAACGAAAAGTGAGCCAAAATTATATTTCTTTGAAATAACGCCGAAAAAATAGGTAAAAACGACGTTATACTGAAAAAGTTAATATTTTGTAAGGGAAAACTGTTCAATCTTCCGGCCGATCAACTTCTAACTCCGACAACAAACAAACTTAGTCTTTTAGACTGGAGGTATGGCAAAATATGCTACCATAATTTATTGTTTCCGTAAAAAAGTTCGTGTTCGTCGTTATCAGTTTGCCGTCTGTTTTGGTACAACTGAGAAAAAAATTTTGTTCCCAATAAAAAAATTGCAGTGCATTTTCACACTTCATGTAAAAGACGTATTCGCAAAAAAGCTTTCTTTGTTGCTGATTGTGACCATTTTTACCATTGAAAAAAAGCCGACAACATTTCCGGATAAATTTGAAAACGCAGCTTTATTTCTACGGTAAGAACTACCGTCCACACTAACCCGAACCGAAAACGCAGCTTTTCGAAAACGGTCTTCAAACCGGAGAACTTTGAAATCGTCGGCTTTGCGTTCAAGTGTGGACGGAAAACATTTGGAAAACGGAGCTTTTCGAAAACGACACGACGTTACGATAATCATACGATTTCACGCCCGAGCCTTCCCCAACCACAAACCCAAACCGCGGGCTGGATATTGTTGCGTTTTCAAATTTCTCCGGCATAGTGTGTATAGAAAACATATGATGCGTTTTCAGGGTTAAAACGCCGTTTTCAAATTTCTCCGGCGCGGTGTGAACGGGGCTTTACTCACAAGTTTGTGGCGTGCGTAAACGATTAACTTTCGTTCAATTTATGATTCAAAACCCTTAGAGATATTTAGCAAGACCGCCAATTTTCATTCGAGGCTTTACGCATGCGAAAACAAAAGACTGAACGCGAAATAAGTTCACACTTACGAGGCAAAAAAAAAAAAAATGACTCGAGACAAAGAATGCAGCGAGTGAATTCAATAGAAAATTACGACCATTGTGTTCCTCTTGCATTTCGGCGAAACCAGAGAAATTAAAAAATGGTAGATGACGACAAAGTGCGTACGTCAACAGAAAACTAGAAGTTGGGAAAAAAGAAAATGTTTTGAAGCAATCAAAATGTTTTTCTTTTTCGTGTACTGTAGTGATAATACTGGCTAAAGGCAATATTTCAGTCAACGACACACATATGGTAAAGTATTTTGCTAGTGCAAGTCAATTCTCATCATTTCACACGCAAAGAAACTTCGAAGGTACTCGACACCGTTGTTGAAGATCAATTAACGGAAACAAGGTCACTTTGTACTCACCATTTCGACTCGAAGTTTTGCAAGAGACACATCTAACGAGCTCTTTCGTCGATTAAGTTTGCTCATATCTTGATCAGTGCTTTGGGGAAGTTTGCCACCGGACCCTTCTTTTCTAGGCAAACTGGCCATCGATTGAGCTTTCACAAGCCTTGGCTTGACTTGAACACAGGCCGGCTTCAGATTTACCTTAAGAACACTTCGTTTGACCTCGGGATTGTCTGGTTCTTCCTGTGTTGCCATTTCGCTTTCAGATTCGTCGATCTGCTCGCTTGTAAGCTCGTAACTGCCACAAACGTAACCAGTTCGGAGATTGCGTTCTTCATTCTCGAAAAACTTTTCATCTAAACACGTCTCACTTCGCCATTGTTCTGCTCTGTCGTTAGAAACCTGTCGCCAGTCTAATACGGTAAGTATCTCACTTGTTGGTCGAACGAAAATCTGCCTGCGCCGAGTCGTGGCCGCAGCCATGTTCACCAACGTAACACCTACAAATTTTCGGGGCAAATGAAGACCCTTCGTCTGTGAAAGACTTGCGATCTCATCGGAGCTTGGACGGAAATGAAACCAAAAGGTGTGACGTGATTTATTTCAAGAGAACAATCGAGCATTGAGTTCATTGACTTGCGAAGATTCTTTTGTTCTAAAAACCGCACTCCGCGGCAACAATGAATGAAAAGAGTTTTACAAAACAAACTGCAAACTGTGTGGGGAAACAAATCCAACTGGCATTTCAAACCTTTCCTCAGAAGAGTAATAAAAAGACACAAGATTTGAGATAATAAAAATTCAATTTGACACGAACCAAACCCTTTTAGTGGTCCGGTAGCTGATTCGTTTTGCACCTTAGCGCGAAATGTTTTTGATGGGACGAACGCATTCCTCTAATTTCTTCTTCATTACCAAGAACAAACACTACTTAGTCAGCAGGTTTCAAGGTGCTGTGTTTAAACGGAGCAGTTTTACATATGAATAGCGTTTCGTGTCAAATTATTTTTTAATCCTTCCTTAACAAAATTAAAAACAAAATTTGCCAACCACGCGACAAAGCGAGATTTTGTTGCTGAGTGGTTAGAAATTGGTGATTGTTTATTTTAGTCCAACATCGATTGCTGCTAATTGTGGCTCCACCTTGTTGAGCTCATTTGCCAATAATTCAAAGTATGCTTTTCAAAGAGCAATCAATCGGTTTCAGAACGACAAATTTAAAGATCATTTAAACCTACAGTTTGCACATCTTGAAAAGTTTAGCAAATTTTTCAAGTTCGTCTTTTGTAATCCGTGTCAATCTTCTCCATCCTTAACCATCCTTGCTCCTTTATGGTTTCTTATCGTATCTTTGGTGTTTTTTTTTTTTATCTTAGTACACTACTATTTTCAGGTTTCTTTCAATTTAAAAGCAATTTTGTATGTGGCCGAAATACCTCAAAATAATACAGTGATCGATCTCCTTAACACAGAAACCTTATACAGTTCAACATCTATTAAACGGCCACCCTCGGGGAAATGGATAGTGGCCGTTTAAAGGGGGCTGGCCGTTTAATAGAGGTAAAACAATAGAAAAGCCCTCATCGGGATATTGATTACTGGCCGCCTTATGGTGATGGCCGTTTAATAGGTGGCCGCGTAATAGGGGTTGGACGGTATTGATACATACAGTGAAAATAGCGGTATTATTTTTGTCGATTCCACAATTTATTTTGCGCTAAATTAATGAAAGACTACGGTGATATCAACACATCCAGTGATTGTGTTGATCAAAAAATTCGCTTCGCTAGAACGACAGGAACGATGTAAAGAATGGGCAAGAGAATTTCTACATAACTGCTCAGGAAAACGGTAAAGAATAGAATTAAATGTTTCTTCTGTAAACTGTCTACAGAATTAAACAGTTTATTCAATGAAAAGTCAATTAAATTGCGACCCTTTTGAGGACCTGAGCAATAAAAGTGCGAATGGGGAAACAAGACGGAAGGACTTTGCTTTTCGCGATGTTATTTCAAGGCGAATCGATAATAAAGACGGCTAGGATGCTGGTACATCGCAGGGTTACTCCCAGCATTAAATTCGCTGGTACTCATTTATACACCAGGGTGGAGAGAGGCACTGTGAGAGTAAAGTATCTTGCCCAAAACCACAATCCAATGTCCCCGGCCAGGGCTTGAACTCGGACCGCCAGCGCTTTAACCATGAGGCCACCGCGCCTCCCCAGCCTACGGCTGACCACCTGTAAATTTTTCTTGGCAATGGAATAGCAACCTCGAACTTCCTCACAGCAACTCGTTGTATCATCTAATTATTTATTTGTGTCCTTTTCTTATGAAGATGTTTTCTGTTCGGCTGAACGAAGCAACACAGAACACTGAGAACTTTATAGTTCTGATAACCCAATTCATGGCGGATGGCCTTCTCACCTACTTATGTATTACATTCTGCGCCTACTTCTCGATCTATGAATAGAACTTCGATGATGCATATGTCGGACAGGTGTCGGCAAAAAGTTCGTAATCTCTTTTTCAACTTTTTGTGCGATCCCGCGTGATAACGTTAAGAACTCGCACGACCTGCGCGTTTCCCACGCGCGTGGATATGTTAAGGAAAAATATACTGAAAATACGAATTTAAACAAGAAATGCCTGTGGCAAAAAGAAGGATGGGAAAAAGTCTGCCATCCTTCAGCGCCTGTTCTACAAACCAAGAAGACATCGCAGAAGCTCGCTAGTGGCTCTCGGCTTGAAACCTGCAGTAGTAGAGACTTGGCTGCCATGCCTGTTGAGAAAATTCGTTCATATAGCATATCACACTGCTAATTTGGGGAGCTTTAGAAAACCACGACGGCATCGAAAACGGGTACGTGGCTAAACAAAACGTTTTACAAGCACTACAATGGTTCTGTACGTGCAAACTGAAAGGGTGACAAATATTTTTGTCTTGTTCCTGTTTGAAAATAAACGTTGTCTTTATATTTTAATATCAAGAATAGAGTGAAAACCAATAGAAATTCTGAATTGATGCAGATAATCAAGAGACTCCTAGGTGAAACAAAAATTTAAAATTTCATAACCGATGTTGTCCTCCGTGGCGCAAGGACCCTAACAGGAGAGGTCCATAGGTACTTCATTTATATGGGGACGCGTATTTGCCCCAGTACCCTGTTGGATACAAGACAATTAAGTACTCAAAAGGAAAGCAGTGGCGTTTTAAAAGTCCTTTGTTGATGGGACTTTGAGATGATAAATAAGCCGACCAAACTCAGTCTCTTGCGCATATATTTGGTACATTAATTTTCAGGGGTGGTAGAAAGATGACCTTTCTCTCGATCAAAAATGTGTGTTATGCAAATTGCTTCCACTATAAGATGTTATTTACCTCCTTTTGCAAATAAGATGCACCAAAGAATAAGAGACATCAGCCAATCTCTTACAAACCGGAAGTATATTGGTTATATATTGGGCGAGCTTAATCTCTCGTCCCGTCTGCTTGCATGCGTAATTGACAGGTCACGAATAAAAGATCGGAGCTGCATGACTGACTACAATTTTATCAAAGTGAAGCATTTGGACCTTTTAATGGAGTATTTTTTTGCATTACATTGCTATGTAAGCAGAGAAACTAAAGAAAAATAAATTGATTAATTAAACTGAAAAATAAGAAACTATATATAGAAATATTCGAATGACGTAATATGTCTTGTGATGCTGTGTTGGTGACCTTTACTTGTACGCAATTGTAACCTTTTTTATAGTTCATGATGTAATGTGCGACAATGTTTCTATAAAAAGGTCACGCATCTCACGAAATCGTAAAAGAAAGCTACACGGATGACATGGCCACTGCTGTCTGTAGTACAGGAGCCATAAGCGGTGGTATCGCCGCGGCTGTAAATGACTCCTCTGAAGAGGATGAAGTTGTAGACAACATCAAATACACGGTTTGTGGAATTCTTGCTTCTCCACTCTTCGACAAGAAGGCCATTCAGCAAAGATCGCTCAAGGTAAGAATAATACCGTGACCTTTCAAAAAAAGCTTTAGTGAATCCCCTGCAGAGCTTAAATCGCTGGCATTCACCTTTGTACGGAGTATTTAAATAATTAAAAATTCCTTAAGTTACTGGAAACGATAGGAAGAAAGAGGTATGAGTTCATCAAACCAGAGAATATCGACAGAAATGGCGTTTCGCAACAAGTGTAAGTTGACATAATATTTTCTATTGTTGACCTAGATTTGCAAATGGCCAACCAGAAGCCGTGTATACTGTCCTGATATCCTGCGATATCAAGACATTGACCTGATTAGTGCGCCGTGCACTATGCGAGTTTGTATTTTAGCAGACGATTTTTTTAGCTGATCAAACTGCTTTTCACAAATACATCTTCGAGATTGCAATTCTAAAATTTGATGAGAGAGTACGTCTCCATTTGACCATCCTAAGTCGCTAAGCGACTAACCATCTTTAAATATCCTCAGTCTTCTGTGTTCTTTTTAAAGTTGTCAGAAGCCTACTGCTTGTTATGGCAGAACAGCCGTACAGGAGACGTTTATGGACGTCAGGGCTCAAAAGCCAAGATAGGTGGGGCAGTTTGTGCAGTTCTCCTGGATCTGATAGCCATGGGAAAGATTGGGATCGAGTATGAAAAGAAGAAATTTTTGTTTGTAAATTACACTGACATATGGGTACAGGTGAGTCGGACTGTTTTTAACATGCAGACAGGAAGGACTTAGGGAACAATTGCCATTATTACCTTGCTAGCTCCGCCTAGCAGGCAATGTGAATCAAATCCTAAGCTTTGATTGGCTACCCGAGAGGACAAGATCCAGCTATCCAAATTGCTCGGGACTACCCGCTGGTTCCCGCAAGAAAATGGTGTTTTTAAGATACAGACAGACAGACAGACAAACAGACAGACAGACAAACAGACAGACAGACAGACAGACAAACAGACCGAAAGGCAACCGTCCGCACGAAATAAAATTAAGAACTGCCACCTGTAAAGACGACTGCAATATTTTTAGTTAAAGTAGGAGTCTCTTGAGAGTCACTCTGAAAACTGTGCTTTGATTTTGTATAGCAGTGATTTGCGCCCCTTCTCTCGACCCTTTTATTGTTTATATCGCATTCGATAACCTTCCTTAGGAACTTGATTTTATATTAACTTAAAAAAAAATAGCGAAAACATTTTTTGAAACTGGTTCCTCTCGTACAGTCAAACCTTGATTATCCTTACTGTTTCAAACGATTTGTGAAAGTGTTGTTTCACGATTAAATGTTGCTTTTTTTAAACAGTTTTGTTCTTCATTAATATTCATATTTTCGATTATCCGGACTATTTCGTCTAGTCCCAACGAGTCCGGATAATCGAGGTTCGACTGTACTGCACAATATTCGTATTCTCGATATAGCTTGCAACTGAGTCTAATGCAGGGAGTCTTTTCAAATACAAATAAAATTAATCTCTTTTTACTGATATTCCCCCACATGAGCCTCCATTGCAAGCTAGTTGCAGTCGAAAACCGAGAATACGAATATTGCCTCAGTTCAGCAGCATCTATAATTGATTTTAGTGGAATTCATTAGAAAATAATTGAGCATTTAGTGTTTCGTTCATGGCGCTCTTCTTGTCGCAGGTGAATGATCTGTCTCCGACAGGAACGTTCCTGGACAAAGCCTTGTTCACTAAAATGGCGGCGGAGAGAAAAAAAGGCTACAAACAGAAGCTAGTAGCCTGGATCCGAGACTGCATCACTGCCTGGGATTACGAGAACAATGTGGCTTCCGTCTGTCTTGACAGCTTGGTAAAGCAAGGAATCCTGGGAAAGGAACGCAAAATGGCGGGACTCAAGACTGACTATCCCACGAAAAACCCAGGTGAATCTATTTAATCAAAACTATGAATTTGGAAGTGTTCTCTAATATGAAAATTGCGTGAGCGCTCGCAAAACTTCGAAAGCCATTATATGTTAGAATGGCGTCTTAATAATTTCTTAATAGTGTTCCTTCAGTTTGTAAACTCTGATCGCGGGTTTCAGATGATCGAAGCCGGAAAGTCTTAGGCTCGTTTTCCGCCGCTCTTTCGAGTCCGGCCAAACTAGGTCCCTGTCGAGTCTCCGACGATAAGGAGCGTGGGTTCTTCTGCCGAGCAGCGGCTGGCAATCGAGCCTGGGGAAGTCTTGGTAAAGACTGGTTTATAAGAGTAGTGGTCCAAATGGTGATGCCATGGAAATTACGTCGTTATCTTGTGGATAGAAGAGTGCAATCTTTAACGTATATTAAAAAAGAATATGAAACGTACGAGTTTTGGCCCAAAGTTTCTAGGGGAAAAAAAAGCTTTCGTTTTCTTGATACCCGCGTGTATTTCTGATTAATTTCACATCAGGTGTTCCGCCCGGTACATACTTTCTCTAATTTTCTTATCAGTTGATAACAAATTACTATATTTAGAGATGAAGCCACATCAGCTTTAGTAGCTGGTTTTCATTCGGGTCCTCTATCCTGGTCGAATTGGAATTTGGAGTGTTGGTGGACGAGGAAAACTGGAGAACCCGGAGAAAAACCCTCGGAGCAAGGCGAGAACCAGAAACAAACTCAATCCACATATGGCACCGGGCCGAAATCAAACCCGGGCCACGTTGCTGGTAGGAGGCGAGCGCTCTCACCACTGCGCCATCCTTTCTCCCCCAAATTATAACTACTGAAGCATTTGACTCCAGAATTGAGACTTGATTCTTTTGTGTTTCAGAACCCAAGAAAACCCTGTCCTGTGAGATACGAAAGATTGCTCTTGAAGGAGCGAAGCCAGATTCTTACATGAGAACACTGCTGACAATTCTCAGAGCTGTAGATAACTTTTATTCTTTTGTTGATCCTTTCCTTGAGAGGCACTTCACAAGCAAAGAATATAAAGGAGCTAAAGCTGCCATTGAGAAGGTTGTTATGTATAATAATTTATAAACCATGTAAAGCTTCAGAAACTTCTCGAGGAAGCGAAATTGAAGCCAATTTCAAAGACGATTAAGCAGCTCAATGTGTAGCCAATCAGACTATGCGTTTACCTTATAGTTGGCCAGAGGGTTATGCTTAACTTGACATTTACTATCGATTTACTAATTTAGGTTTTTTCACGTGTTAGTTTTGGTCTAGTTTATGGCAGTAATATAAGTCAGTTAATCGAATAAGCTGTAATAAAAAGCATTGTTATTACTTTATAATTATGACTATGTGACCACATAACCATATAATGACCTCCCCCTCCGTACCCCGTTGAGTTCCGATGAACTCTCTTAATCCTCATCGTCCGTTTCCTATCATTTGTATCAGTATAAAATGTTTGAATTATTTTGGTGACTCATATATTTAACCGTATTTGGCTGGTTGGTCTGTACGAGAAAGTCTTGACTTTAACGTTTCATGAATAAAGAACAGAAGGCAATGCTTGAGTTCTGCTTTTTTTTCTCAAGTATTTTGCTGCTCAGACTCAGCACAGAACATTCGTCGGGTTAATGCCAGTTCTTCTCCAGGGGGACGCGATCTCTCGGTAGTGCTGCTTCGTGCTTCTGACGGTTTCAGGGTGTTGTACATTTGCTTGAAAGCTTCCTTAAACTGCGTGTTAAACACACCGTATATGATCGGATTCCAAAAACTACTCGAAAACATCATATAATAAACAATGATGTAGACGAAACGCGGAGCTGCAAGATCGATTATTTCCAAAATCCCGACAGCACAGACTGATGTCCAACAGAGGACATAGACGCAAACAACAGCAACAAAGATTTTGATAATCTTCGTTTCTCTTTTCGCTGTTGTTGTGTTAATGTGTGGATTACTATGAATCTCCGACTGAATGTGATTTTGAATCTGACGGGAGCTTCGCCTTACGAACTTAAAGATGGCGAAATAACAGCAGATAATAATGATCATGGTTGTTAAGATTGAAATTGTGAGTAAGAATACAACGAAGGAGATGTCGTTCACATTCCACCCTATTGTGCAATCGGTGAATTTATTGCTGTATTCGATCGTTCCCCAGCCATACAGCGGCGGGCTACAGACGATTAAAGGAACGATCCACGAAAAAGCGATGATCAAATAAGTTGTTTTACGGTCTGAAAAATACTTCACGTACAAATTCCTTTTGACGATACTGAAATAGCGGTTAATGGCAATTCCTGCCATTGTTTGAAGCGAGGCTGTCCCAAAGACTAGTTCCGAGAAGCCAACAAGCCTGCAAGCCACGTGACCTAATGGCCACTGTCCACTGTACATGCTCGCGATCCAAAATGGCAGGTGCAACGTTGCCATGGAGATGTCTGTCCACGCGAGATTCTCTACTAGCATATTAGTTATCGTGTTGAGACGCGGAGTTCTGTGAATGGCGATCACAACTAATGAGTTTCCAACGATGCAGACGACGCATATCAAAACTGCGATCGTTACCTCGATACCAAGTTGTAATGGAGAGCGTCCGAGGGGATCCTGTCCTTTTTCCAAGGCGTGGCTGACATTCTTGTCTTTAAGTTCTGCCTCGTTCATCGCTTTAATGGCAGACACGAAAGCTAACTGAAGCAAACGAAAAATTAAAAAGAGTGTTAATTCTTAATAAAAATTATTGAGGAGAACAAAGCCATTGGATATTCGAGGCCACCTCATCTAAAAGTTATCTCCAGATCAGACCGTGTTTCGTTCCTAAATTAAAGTTTAATCTACCAACAAAACACCATCTCGAGTGTTTGTTTTTTTAAAGTTCGTTTTGTTGTGATCGTGAAATGGAATGACAAGCCATGAAAGAATACAAAGTGCCCATAAGGATTTCGTCGCAGAAAGACTTTCAGCAGCCTGGAGCTAGTGTTTACAATAAAAACTTGTCTGAGCGTACGTCCAACACGATTGCCAATTCGTGACAAAATTTTATACGTTAAAATGCCAGATAAAAGGATTTTAATTAATTTAACTCATTTTAATATAGTTTATAAAAGGACGAGAAACATACTGAACCAATACTTACCCTTAAGCTAAACGTCTTACGCAACGAAGGTGTGTTTGGTCAATGGAGGTTAAGCCTACTGTACCGTTTCTTTTTCATCCACCCAAAAAGTTAAAACAACCGATGTAGGTTGTACAGTTTAACATCCCTTTGGCAAAGTTTTGTTGACATTACACAACAAAGAAGGCTAGCAGTTTTGGAGCCTGTAGCTGTCATTACTGGCGTGTGTTCCACATGATCGCCAGTTCGTGAGAATTTTTTACATATTAAAAAGCCAGGTTTAAGGGTTTTAATTAACCCCACCGAAATATAGTTTATAAAAGGATAAGAAACATATTGAAACAACACTTACCCTTTAGCTAAACGTCTTTTGTTTGCACCAAAGGTGTATCTGGTCGAGTTAGGTTAATCCCACTAGTCCTACTGTTTCCTTTTCATCCACGCAAAAGGTTAAAATAACTGATGCAGCTTGTAAAATTTAACATCCCTTTGGCAAAGTTTTGTTGACATTACACAACAAAGAAGGCTAACAGGTTTGGAGCCTGTGGCTGTCATTATTGTGCGAAGCCTTTATGAAGGCCCGGATGAAGGACAACTTCGATTCTGTCATCTCCTAAGTTATTACAAAAAAACTTTCATAACCTATGTGTTATCATCTGTTATCATGATGTACAATAAAGGATTGCCTCATTCATAAATCTGTTATTTCTTAAGCGAGTGTGCTAATGAATTTACTTCGTACAGCAAAACTCAAATGATGAAATGATCGATTCCCCAACTCGTCCTTAAAAGCACATACGAAGCACGTTTAAAATACAGTTGAGTGAATATATTGTCCATTTTTCTTAACACCTGCCAAATCAATTAGCAGAGAAATTTTTTTAAGGAAATTATTATAAGAAATGTCAAGAACCCACTAAAAGTAGTGCTTGTTCTGCCTAAGCTGAAAATAACTGCAATAAAAAGAGTTTATTTGATTTCAGTGAGCTGTTTTTAAAATGCAGTTTCACAAAAAATGGTCGAGGGGAAAAAGTGCCCTCGGTTGCCAACGATTCCGTCCATGAGTTGAAATATGTTCTGGCTCAAGCTTAAATTGTTACAAGAATTGAATCAGAAATTATACATGCATAAAAAAGGTTGCAGAATCAATATACTAAAACAATCTATTGATAAAAGCATCACTTATTAAAGAAAGTGATGTTTACTAAACATTGTTAGGCCTTTAATTAAAATCCACCGAGGTTAGCATTGTTTTTCTTTTCTTTTTACTTTATTTTTGTATTTGTCGCATCGAAACTGCTCTGTTTATACTCGAGTATTTCCCAATTATTCCACGAGCGCGCATTGAATATGAGATGATAGATAGCCAGCGCCGAGTTGGTTATAAACATCTCTTATTATGTAAACACCAGTGAAATACCAGGATTTTTCCTTTTACTAAAAAATCATATCTTCATCGCGCGCAGTGAAGATACTATTTTTATCCTTCACACTGTGAAGATATCATTCCTTTTTGATAACATTTTTCTTTTGTCCCTTTAACTACACTTAAATTTGTTGATGTATGATCGAAACATCTTCGGATCTTCTTCGGTCGTCTTCGACAAGCTTTGGAAAATGTTTGGAAATGTTCGGAAGTGTTCGTCTGGCCTTCGGAACAATTTTGGAAAATCTTCGGAAAGTGGTCGGAAATGTTCGGAAATCGTCAAAAACGTCGTCATTAGTATGTTAACAAAATAAACAGAATATTACTTGCCCGCTTGTGGATACGAATTTTATCTTCTCGTGTCCAACTCATCGAGTTGAACACTCGAAGATAAAATTCGTATCCACGCGCGGGCATGTAATATCCTCTATATATCCAACAAGCGCGAGTGGGATAACTATTTTATTAAAAACGCCCCCAAAAGATAGACAACCAAAATAAAATAAAAATAAAACGCCCCCCAATAATTACACGAACGCTTGCCATATTAATTTTGTAGAACATGGTATAATGGCTCATAACCCATGATGGCTAAGCCAATGAAAACTCTTAAATTGCATTATCCAGTGATTCAGTTTTCAGTGAAATTAAATATTGCCTAGTGTGTCTCGATCAGTTGCTTGAGAAAGACATGTCAAGTTTGCTTACATGACCGTTATTCAAACGGAACTAAAGTGAATGAGCCGGCTGCTGACAAATTAGTCAGCGGTCACTCGATTGCATCAGTTTCTTGCACATGGTGGATTTCTGAAATAACTGTATATCTTCTCAGTTTCTATCGTCGTCAAAATGCCAATCGGCTGTAGATTTTACAAACACAAGTACCCAGAAATTGACGATGTCGTTATGGTGAACGTGCGAAGCATCGCCGAGATGGGGGCTTACGTGAATTTGTTGGAATACAACAACATCGAGGGAATGATACTTCTGAGTGAATTGTCAAGAAGACGTATTCGTTCAATCAACAAACTGATCAGGGTTGGAAGGAACGAATGTGTGGTGGTAATTCGTGTAGATAAAGACAAAGGTTTGTGGATGTTTTTGCTAAAAACCATGATTCATAAATTATGCTGCCGCCATTTTGATTCGTTGGGGTATGCGTATTGCTAAGCGTACACGTAAAGAATCGATAACGTCATAAACTTATTACACGGTTGATACGGCTAAGATGCAGTTGCTACTTAGTTTATATGAACTTAGCACGGGTGAAAGGGGTCAAAGGGACCAGTTTTTTCTGAGCCATAGCAAAAAACCAGCGTGAACATTATTGGCCTTTGAAATTACTACAAAAGCCACTTCATTTCAGCGGTATGTAGAACCCCTGTGTTAATTGGAGACAATAAATAAAATAAATAAATAAATAAATGGGACAAAATTTAAGCTTGTATAAAAATTCCAGATGGTCAGGGACTGACTGGTTGGGTCTCCACATGTATTTACAAAGCATGGTGGAGCTCTCAAGACAATCCATCCAGTTGCAGCAAGGAGGATTTGAACATTTGAGGATTTAATTTTTTACTTGCAGTACAGTACCCTTACCACAAGATTATGCTGTATCCACTCTGTTTATTTAAGTTTAATCAAAACATGGTTGGAGGTCTTTTCAGCCATAACAGCTGATTTAGGGTGCATTCCTTTGGGATGATTTGGATCAGGATCAGTATAGCAGCACTTGTCCACCGCTAGCTGGACCGCACAAAATCCATGGATAGACACAACGTATTTCGCACCAAACTTCTTTAGGAATGCCTTCTTTATTGTTGTATCGTATCGTGAAACTAAAAACAATTGATTTACGAAATTAGGGACAAGCAAATAGCTTAAGAAATATTCCAGGTAAATCAGACTTACATTATTGCCAGATCTGGCGAGAGTTGACATCAATAAAACCTTTCCTTCCTTAGGTATGACTAACAGGCAATAAGAAGTGATTTCTTTCCTTCGGAGCACGAGTGCTTGTGAAAACTGATCAAAGGTCCTTTTTTCCTAAATTATATTGAATTACACAATAGATGTCTAGCGCAACATGCGTTCAGTATGGAAACGTGAGACAACTTAAGAACGCGTGATGAGCTACCTAGTGTGACTTTAAAGATTAAACCAAATCAAATAAGGGATTTAAACTCGTGCTATAGGGGCACTTACAATCAGTGATCTAACATCATTCAGATTATGGCACATCAAAGGAACTGATGATTCGTGACCAGAGTGGATTCATCACTTCCTGTGATATACCATAATCTGAATGATCTTGGATCACTGATCCAGGTCCAGATCAACTTAAAGGAATGTACCCTTATGGTAGCTATCCTCTTAAAATTTTAAGGAATAAAGCTAAGGCTGGAAATATTAATTTATACATGTACATGTTATCAAATTATGGTGATGCTAAAGATAAGGTTAAATTATCCCTCCGATGTGTTTTACTGTACAGTTCTGAAAAATGTATGTATCAGTTAGAATAGCTCATTTATCAGCCTGACTTTTAAATAATTTATTCAATTCTTGGCAGGATACATTGACTTGTCGAAAAGAAGAGTGTCACCAGAGGAAATCAAGAAATGTGAAGAAAAATATACAAAAGCAAAAACTGTAAATATGCCATTATTATTTTTTATGAAATCATTAATTTGAATAAGGGTTTTTAATATTCTTATGACACTGGAGAAAATGTTCACTGTAACTTCTTATGAGGGGTAGTGAGGTGGGGGGAGTACATGTTTAAAGGGATTGTGCACCATAGGTTGATGAAAATAACAGTGCAGACCTAGAGTCATAAGTTCAAGTTGTGACCCTTGTATTCAGTGTGAAGTAATTAGAATGCAGTTACTGGAAAATTTTGTTTAAAACTTACTTTTGACATAATAAACAATAATCTGTTCTGTTGCTGGAGCTAACTGATTAAGTCTGTTTGCAAGCCAAGTGGTCTATCAGGCTGGTGGTTATTCCAGTATCAGTAGCATGAAGTGACCAGTAGTATTTCTACTCCCCCCTGGATGGGATGCTAGTCCATTGCAGGGTTACCCTCCGGCATAACGGCATAAAGCTTGCTGGTACCCATTTATACGCCTGGGCGGAGAGAGAGGCACTGTGAAAGTGAAGTGTCTTGCCCAAGAACGCATCACAATGTCCCCAGCCAGGGCTCGGACCCAGACCACTCAATCTGGAGGCGAACGCACTAACCATGAGGTCACTGGGCCTCCACTGTTGCTGGAGCTGCTCCTGCAATTGTCACTCACCCAGTCTTGAAACATTTGATCTTTCATAACTTATTCTGTCTTTATCTATTTCTTCAGGTGTACAGTATTTTGAGACACTGTGCTGAGATCTTGGGATATGAAACAGACACACAGTTGGAAGAACTGTATGAGAAGACTGCCTGGTACTTTGATGAAAAGTACAAGTCACCTGGGAGTTCATTTGATGTGTTCAAATTAGCAGTGGGGTGAGAAATTTAAGAGATTTATCAAGAAAATTACGGTGTTTACAGTGGAACCCCACATTATGGCCACCACGTTATTGCGGCTACCTCATTATTACGGCCACTTTATTCTGGTCTGAACAAAAGCTTAGTCAGTCATTTTCTTATTTAAAGGACCCTTCAATATGGCCACCCCGTTAATTCGATCAAATTTTTTGTGGCCCGTTGGTGACCGGATCAACAGGGTTCCACTGTATCTAATGAGTGTAAATTTGTCAAATGTACTACGACCAATCAGGTGGTAGATCATAGGGCAAGGATAATAATAATTATTAAAATTTACCATAAATTTGTTCAACACACATCTGATTGGTGGCACAAATATCATTTTCTATAATAACTCTTTGCTTTGCAATACAGTAACAAATGCAGTTTCTTTCAAGGGAGCCATTTGCATAGTTGAGAAAAAAAATCTTTAACCTTGGGATTGTTGAAAGTAGTTGACTGCCAGCAAAAATCTTCATTTCCTTGATGGTCTCAACTGTTTACTCTACTGAGTTAGTCATCTGATTCTTTAAAAGAACGTGGCAAAATCAGCTGTCTACTGCAACTATGAAGCTGCCAACTTCACAACTTTGTGACTTAACTTGTTATTGTTCAATATTTCAGAGATCCAGCTGTGCTAGATGAATTGAATCTTGATGAGAAAACCAAATCCACTCTGCTTTCTAACATCATGAGAAGACTCACGCCACAAGCTGTTAAGATCCGTGCTGATATCGAAGTGTCGTGTTATGCTTATGAAGGCATTGATGCTGTGAAGAATTCACTGCTAGAGGGACTTAAGTGCTCCTCGGAAGATGTTCCTATCAAGGTAAGTATAGATCTGTAGGATCTACACTAGGATGACACTAACAATTTTCTATGTTAACTTTTTTCAATTTGTATTTTCTTTTGAACCTTTATATCGTTTGAAGTGTCACGCATCAACCAGGGAGAACAATTTCTTTTGTTTTGTTCATCCTAAGCATTTGGCAAGAAGAAATATATGTTACCTGCTGGCCAGGAGGTCCATGTTGCTTAAAACTGTGCCCAAGGTCTTAAATACGTGTGGCCTCGGGCCATACTCAAGACTGAGGGCAGAGTTTTCCCCAATACCCATTGACCAGGGCGAGCAAATAACATGTTTATTTTTCTCTATGGTATTGCTTTGAAAGCAACTTTTGTGTTGAATTTTAATTAAAGCCGTCCAGTTCAAATCTGGCATATGCATGAATTTGACTTTTCAAGTACAAAAAGCTATTGGAATCCATAACTGTTTGACTCTGTGTTAAATGTTTACATTTTACA
The DNA here is from genome assembly GCF_964199315.1 of Orbicella franksi. Lineage (NCBI taxonomy): Eukaryota > Metazoa > Cnidaria > Anthozoa > Scleractinia > Merulinidae > Orbicella > Orbicella franksi. Next base: position 21,802,353 of record NC_138156.1, read on the forward strand.
TTGTTTTTCGGCATAACAAAAAGCTTGAAAAGTTGCAAAACTTGGAAACTTTGGAATGATTTCTAATCGGGGCCTGGATGGGAAATCCAGACCACTGGAGGGTGCGATTAGCCAATCAGATTCAAGGATTTAAGATTCCAGACTGCTGAGAAGCTGAAGAAAAAAAAAAGAATATTATTAACTAGAAATATTGTCTTGATGTAGTGATATTATGAGAAATACTTTCTGACAATATTGATGATGTGGAATCTTATGTGATTTTGTTTTTCAGATAAATTTGATAGCTGCTCCACTGTATGTGATAACGACAACCACCTTGGATCGTGATGATGGACTCAAGGGTTTGACAAATGCTGTAGATGCCATTAGAACCACCATCAAGAAATATAAAGGAGATTTTAATGAAAAGGCTGCTGTAAGTTCCTAACAACTCGCAATATCATTTTAAATTCTGCAGTTTTGTCCAAATTTTAATATTCTTGGCAAGTTTCAAGATTTAAATTGGATGTAAACTTACAGTGCAGTTTAGAAGTAAGCAAATGATACCCAACTATAATAGTGACAACAAGTTTAGTTAGTAGTTACTTTTCAGATTTTTCTCTCCTGCTGAAAACAGGGCAAAAATTGTGCAAAATGGAAACTGAAATTCATCAAACCAATTTAGCGTGCCACCTTTCCCTTATCTACACGAAGGGCACTTTCCAGTGATGAATGGAGCAGCATTTTCTGGAATTTCCAGAAAAGAGGACTACCTCGTGAGGTATACCCAAATTGTCAAAAATTTCTTACCAAGAATTTCCATTTCATTTGATTCTCCTCACACAATTTTCGAATGGTACCATTTTGGAATGGTTTACTCTTTGGAAATTTGATAATTTTTTTACCTTCTGAAAATTTCCCCAGGAAGTTTCAGGTCCATTTGTCACCATTTTGAAATTTTCAAAAATTTTTAGTTGAATGGAGCATCCATGGTAGTGACTTAGCTCTTCTCTCTCATCACAATGATATGTGATCCCCGCTCCCAGCAAAAAGACCACTAACTAAACTCCAAGTTGATAGAATATTGGCTGTACCTTTAGCACAGTTTTTTTCCTTTATTTTTTCTAGCCCAAGGTGGTCACAGAGAGTGATGAAGCTGAACTTGCCAAGCAGATGGAAAGATTAGAAAGAGAAAATGCCGAGGTGGATGGTGATGATGACAACCCTGATGAGGAGGAAATATCAGAAGATATTAAAAATCTTTAAATATCCATCAAGAGTTTTACCTTAAATGCTACCAACCAATATGTCTGTGTGTGAATTTTGGTCAAGTTGCATGAACCCCTTAAAAATATGATGACCCATATTTTCACATGGTTGTGCCATAACTGCAACAGTTCTTTCTCTTTTATCATTTCCTACTGGACTCGGGCCATCCATTTATGGATAGGAGTGCATTGTTGTTTCTACTTTAGTTAGAGTCCCATTATGAACTGTTCCCATATGGAAAGGTGCAAGTCCAATCCAGTTTTCAAAATGAATGACTCAGTAGCCATGACAACAAAAAACAAGACAGGTTATTAATTCAACTCAGATAGAACTTTCAGATTTCTGTTGCTTTCAATGTTGTTTGCATTGCTTGTATGATCTACTTCCCCACCTCCTTTTGGGGAAATAAGGACAGTTTTTGATCAACTAGTTTCTGATTCTCATGCTCACTACAAACATTTGCACTCTAGTATAGTGCAGTTAGGAGACTTGCTGTTGCTAAGCAACTTTTGTGGCTGAAATTGCAATCTTGGTCAGTCATCACAGACAGGAATTTTGCCCTCACCAAACAATAATTATCTGTCTCTCAAATACTTTGTTAGAGTAATGCCATCTGTAGTTTTCCAGCAACCTCTAGGAGACTGCAATCCTTCTTGTACAACTGCTGCAACCAGAAACACGTAATCTCAGCAGGCAAATAGATTGTGTAAAAAAGCAGAGCATTTTTGTTAAAATTTTGAATTATATAGTCAATGGGAATTGGCTGAAAAAACTGAAGTTAAATGTTTTTGTTTTGTGATGTGCTTTTGCTTCTTGTGGCACTAAATTACCTAGCTAGGTGCAGACTTTCTGTTCAGTGACTAATCAAATTACAGGATAGTTTTCAAAATAAATAGAGAACTCATTAAAGCTATTTGAAGTGCAGTTTTCTGAATCTGGGCTCAGCTAATCATGAATAGTAGTAACACTACTGCTGGATTAGGGTTGACCTACTTTTTAAACGCTGATCTCCGGTGTGGGATGCTAGTCCATTGTAGGGTTATTCCCCACCAAAATTTTTTAAATTGTTGGTAGCCTTTCTTACACCTGGGTGGGGAGAGCCACTGTGAGAGTAATTAGTATTGTCCAAGAACACAATGACATGAGGGCTAGGGCTTGAAACTTGCACTGCAGTTGACCAGTTGATCCAGAGTCTAGTGCACCTACCCATTTCTTTTTTTCCTGAGCAGTTCAGGCTTGGGGTTGTTTTGGTTGTTTTGTTTTTGAGGGAGTGGGACTCGAGTAAAAACCGGTCTTTGGAGTGGAAGAAAAGGGAAAGCCTTGTTTACAATATTTGCCTAAATTAAGTGAAACCGAGCCAATTTCTGATCGAGCTACTAAAATATCTATTCTAAATATTGGAAGGGTATAGCATGATTTATGACCCAAGGAGTTTGAGCCCAATGAATTAAACATTTACAGAGAGGAAATTCCGTTCCATTCGATTTTCCTCCCGTAATTTCTGGAATTTTTGGTTGAATGGTTCGTATTTCAGAAGTTCGACAATTTTCAGATTTTGCGGACACCTTTCCAGAAAATTTCAGTACCATTTACCCCCGTTTCGAAATTTCCAGAATTTTTGGTGCAATGGATTTCCCGCGAGTTCCTATGTAAAATTTCCGTGACCGAAAGAAACTGGGAACGAATAGGAATCATGGCTTTTGATTTCATGATGGCTATGCCAATGAAAAGTCTTGATTTTCATTATCCAAAGATCGAGAATTATATGTATGCCTATTGCCAAACCTATGCAGACGCTCTTTTGCCCAAAGGGCGTTTGCGTTAACCTTCTCTGCCCACTTACCGACCTCTCTCACATACGCTGGGGTATCACTTTGAGAGAAACGGTTGAAATCCTTAGCGCTTGAACTTGTTGCACTAACTAAAACGAGAAATGGCAAAATATCGTCCCGGTTAGCCTTAATAGTGCTCGGGTCAGCCTAAATATCACTGTCTCGACAGTGGTTGGTTCTTATTAATTGTAAGGGTTAACCCTCAGACATCCATATCCCCCACATTGACTCTAGATCTTACCCATTGCTTTGCACACACCCGATCTTGTGGCAACTTTTTCAACTCCCTTCTTAGCCCTACCCTCTGTCAAAGTTATCATAGCGATGGAAAGCAAATATGTGGAAATAAATAATAAAAATAACTAACCACGGACGTAAAAATCCTACCCCACATGTCAAATGCACGGGGGAATGTTGACTATGTCATGACTGTGTTTCATATATTCTCTTTCATATCTTCACAATTAACGGGTATATTAAGAACGCACGACATGACCATTTCTCGGTTGGCTTGATAGCTCAGTTCAGTGATTGATTTTTTCATCAGACTTGTTTCTTAGTTGCTCACATATCGTGAAACTGCAACGATCTCTATTGTCTTTTGTTACCGTTCTTTTTCATGTTACCATTACAAGTCTTGTAACAGTCGCGTTATTTCCCTATATGTCTTTTTGCTATTATTTTGCTCAAAACTAATTATCGTGTCTCTTTTTCTTATGCTCAAATCTGTCACGATCACAAAAGTACAGAAGGCTTCTAAGTCACGCAATCTTGCCCAGCTGATCATGAACGGAAATAACGCTGTCTACTTTCTCAAAGGTGCAACACAGATGATTGAGAATAAAAATGGATTGTTAAAAGGGATCTAATTAAGGTGGGTAAGTGACTTGATCTTCCTAAAATCATGGATTTCCTAACGCTTTATAAAATTCTAAGCAGAGGCGTGGTGTACGTGAGTGAGCCACCCGTTCCCAGGCTTATAATTGCCCTCCCGACCACTTCCGCTCCAGAACGTAACAGATTTAAAACGCAAGCATTAGCTCTTGGATTTAGCACGATTGAGCTGTTTCTATTTAAGCAGAAAGTTCACAGCAGGTAAGACAAGTCTTCATCATTTTCAGTTCCGTGTGGGCAGGAGAATGCCGCGGTCTCATAACATTCCCAGTTGCTAGCTCCGTTAATTGGCGTTCGCATGAAAGATAGCGTTCAAGGAATTTGACGCGCGGTGTCAATCGTGTTTACACAAAACTTAATCGTATTGTTCGATCGTTTCTTTACAGTGCAATGTTTGTCCCTGGTGGTTGACATTTCACTTGACATTACCTATCCCAGCGCCGTGCACACAGTTTGAGGAGTGTATGATTAAGATAATATCATAAATACCCTGAATTCCGTGATCCCTTCGGTAATCTTTGCGATATCTATAAGGGTGTGAATCCCTCCAGGTTCACGCTATCATGTATTAATTGAATATATTATCATTGTAATTAGCAGCTAATGAGCTCCTTAAATTGACACTTATATTTGTATATCATTTGCAATAGCTTGCACATCTATAAATAGTGAAGTGTAGTTCGTCTAGAGACAAGTTGAGGATGGTTGGAGATGACCATCCTTTACTAACAGCGCCTCTCTCCAGCCAGGTGTGTAAATGTGGGTGACTACTGGCACGTTTTTGCTAGGGGTGAAATAAATCATAAAGAGGCTTTCCATCTGGCAAACTAAATAATAAATTGTCAACAGTCTCACAAAGCAAAGTTATTATGGAGTGCAAAGGTAGGTAAAGGTACGTTAAGTCTGCATATGAGCCAAGTGGCCCATCATGCTGGAGCTTATCCTGGTTTCTGTAGAAATAAGCAGCTAGGAGTATTCTTCTCCCCCCTGAATGGGATGCTGGTCCATCGCAGGGTAACTTCCCCCACCCAACCCCCCGCATTAAATCAGCCAGTACCCATTTATGCACCTGGGTGGAGAGAAGCACTGTGAGAGTGAAGTGTCTCACCCAGGAACACAACACAATGTCCCTGGCCAGGGTTCAAACCCAGACAGCTTGATTGAGAGATGAGCGCACTAACCACGAGGCCACTGCGCCTTCACATAAAGTGCAAAAGCCCCTTGGAATTGACTTAATTTATGTTAATTTGCATTTTCCTGTTAAATTTCCAGGGAACATGGCACAAGCTGATCATCCCACCGATGTAGTTGTTGTTCTTGGTTGTCGCACGAATGAAGATGGATCCCCAACTGAAATGATGAAATCCAGAGTCAAACGGGCTGCTGAGCTGTACACAGCATTAAAACAACAGAACATTGATTGTCGTGTCATTGTAACTGGATATCAGGCACCAGATCAGGTAATTGACAGCTGTCCAAAATGTACCAATTACTTTTCGAATCATTCCTTCCTTTTTTGGTATCATTGATGGTGGTGCTGTATAGCTTCTTATTATATGGCTTGTTCCGTGAGCAGGCAAGATGAACCAAACCCTGCACTGTAATTGGCTACCCGAGCAGACAAGATGACACTATATCTTACCTGCTCAGGGTCTCTCAAGAAAATACTAGTAGCACTCTTATTCCATATAATAAATCCTTAAGTTATTGACCAAGCTTGTTTGGTCAAGATGGCCAGATATTGGCCTCATTAATTTTTTTGCATGTTTATGGACTTCAACTCCATCTTAGTCCATAAACATGAACAAAAAGAACATGGCCAATATCCATTCTCATCCCCAGAGGCCGCGCTCCTTTTGGTCAGCACCAGGAATTGCGACTGTCTCACTGATATTGCTCCTAGAAGTATCACAGACTTCCCGTGTTGGACCAGCCCAGAGGTTGCGATTCTTGGTGCTGATTAAAAGGAGTGCAGCCTCTGGGGCAAAAATGGGTCAATATCCACCCATCTTGACCTCATGCTTGTTCAATAACCCATTTTTACAATAACTGTCTAATTTCTTGTGTGCTGATTGGCTCATTTTTATCATCAATAAGAGTACAGATGGATAAAATTTTAATTTATGAAAGCTTTCAAGTTCAACTTTCAGCTGTCAAACTCTCAACTTTTTAACTAATGAGATTTTATGGACTTTTTTAAGTAGCTAATCAAAAATTAGCGAGAAATGCTATTGAAAATGTGCACGTCATTTTAAATAAAATTTACGTATCTTTGTTTACAGCATCTTTTCCCCTCATTTATTCCCAGCATCTGACCATTTTGGGACTTGTTATTGTAAAAAATAAATTGACGTCAGTTTTTTATGCGTCTGTCCTCTTATTGATGATAAATTTTGTCATAACATTGTCAAAGTTTACTGCGGAACCACTCGCCAGTGGCTTGTGGTTCCACAGCCACTTTCACAATGTTATGACACAATTTATCATCAATAAGAGGACAGACGCATAAAAAATTGACGTCAATTTGTTAAATTTATTTTGTGAATTGAACAAAAAACCAATAAGACGACAACTGCCCTGTCCATATTATCCTATATTGCCAAATCTGGTGATAGTGATTCCATCAATTATTATTTGGTGTCTATTGTTCTCCAGGCACTTTTCAAAAAGTTGTTAAAGCAGGAGGTTGAGTAGGGGAGGGGGAAGGCAAGCAGAATTTCCCACTTCCCTTGCTTTTAATTTAAATTTTGATGTGGATGGAACAGCTATTGCCTAATGGTTAATATGCTAGACTCTGGATTGAGCTGAGTGTTTTCCTAAGTAAAATTTTTTGGTGTCTTCTACAAGATTGCCTCAGAATTTTTATAACCTAGTCTGAATATCTTGAAAACATCAGAGCATGCCCAAATGACAACAACAACAACAACAACAACAACAACAACAAAAACCTTTATTAACGTGTCTGGGGTATTTAGACTCGACCACTCCCATAGATTAGTATTGATATGTGTAATATTGGAATTAACTTCGGCAGGTTGTGACAGAAGCCAGTGCTATGGAGAAATATGTAGTTGATAACAACCTTATTGACCCAGAACACATCATCAAGGAGGAAAAAGCAAGCAGCACTGCAGAAAATGCCTATTACAGTCGTATCATTATAGATGAATTTGAGGCCAGTAATGTCCATGTTGTCACAACAGAGCTGCATATGGAGAGGGCAAAGAAATTTTTTGAGAAGGTGTGGTATAAGGCTGTACTGAAATTTCCCTTCAGCTTGATCAAGGACTACAATCTTCATAGCCTTAAATAACTTAAGGCCCACAGAAATAAGGAAACTTTGTTTTCCTAAATATTTCTCCATTACTACACACAAACATTATCATTTTTGTTGCAGAAGAAAATTGTTTTTAAGATAAACATAATTTCAGATGTTTTTTAGAAATCTTTTGCTCCTGAGGAAAGATTTTTCTATTTGAGTACCAAGGAGAAAAAATTGGGAAAGTGACAATTCTGCAACAATGCTTCCTTTTATGTAGGTGCCTCGAACTCACCAGAGCATCGAGATCAATTGAGTAGATAGCACATCTTTCAAAGCAGACTTAAGAGGTGATGTAGGGTGGTTTTCCTTACAATTTCTTAGTGGAGTCTCTTGCATTTACTTATTCTTTTCAAAAGATTTTACAAGATGTCTTGACTAACACATTTGCTCTGACAAAGTGATTTTATAAAGCTCAACTCAGAATTCTTCCACCATTTTCATCAACAGTAGATATGCTTCATTGTCACATCAGGTACAAGTAAAATGTTTATTACCAAAAGGTGGCTACATGATTAAAGCAAGGTTTCCCAAAAAAGCTGATAAAAAAATTTTAACTTCTTTTGACTTTCAGCTTTACTCACCTGATGTTTACAATGTGAAGTTTTATGAATGCACCCACGATATGGATGATGAGGAAAGGAAGTACAGAGAAGACAGAGAAGAAAAGTATTTTCCACTTATAGATGAGCACATCAAAATAATCATGCCAAAAATCACATTACCTGATGGCAAGATGGTGGAAATTTTGCAGTCAACACTGGTCCCAACAACCCTGTTTAATCATGGTTTCACAACACGGCATGGAGGAGTCTCAACATACAAAACATTGTCGTCACTTAACTTGAAATACAGTGACAAGCGACGAGATCCGGAGATCAATGTGCAGGAAAATCGCCGCAGATTAGCTCTCACTGCTCGATTTGAGGCAGAAAAATTTCAAATGGCCAGGTGTGTCCACGGAGCTGATGTGTGGGTGGTGGGTGATCCACAACCAGACAGTTATGATGCCTTAGTTACTGATAAACGACAGGTGACCATAGCAGCACCAGGTGCGGACTGCGCAACAGTCTTGTTCTGTGATCCAGTGAAAAAGGTAAAAAGAAGCTTAAGCACGGGCACTTTCAAATCACACACATAAATTTGAACATTTTCATGTGGCTAAATATCATTTAGGCAAGGTTAAACTCGAGCTAATGCAGCCAGCTAGTGTGCCCATCCAGCTAATATCATTTAGGCAAGTTAAATATGAGCTTATGCAGCCAGCGGTTTCTGCGTTTGGGAGTACGTGACCTGTGGGGCGGCCTTCAGGGGTTTTGCAGGGGTTTATGGTTCATTGCATAATATTGTTGTAGTGTATTCTGCTGATTGTTGCGGATCAGTTGCACTGCTTTGCTCGCGAATCATTGCGGATTCTTGCACCCTCTCCTCCCTCCCGTTTTGTTCTTGGTCAGGGTAAGTATTCCCCAGGTAAGTAGATTCCACTGAATTTCTTTCAGTGTGACGGTGCCGGTTAGCGGACGCTCATTGGGTGGTTCCTGCTTTCCAGGGTTGCCATGGATACCTCCTAGCGGCTTATGGCTTTGGCACCCCGCTAACCTTTAAGGCACCAGTTCCCAAGCTCATCTATTTGCGATGAGTTTAATTCCTTGGTGCGTAGACATAATACTTATGACTATCCAGTTCCCCAGGTGCTAAAATGAGAGCTGTCCAAAATCATTCGGAGGTGTGGAAGCGCACCAAAAATAAGAACATCAGCTTCCTGTCCAGTTGTCTTCCATGGTTCAAAAACATCTCATACCTAATTTATTGGAAAAGTGGAGTTGACTAACTTGTAAATCTAGATGCCCAAGAAAACACATGGCATGTAACCAGGAGATTTCATCTGAGGTAAAAATGTTGTTGCATCATGCCAGTATGGTGGCAAAATGGCCCGGTCAAGGTACATGGGTTAGAGCACTGACCAGTTACTGTATTGTGTTCTTGGGGCAGGACACTTAACATATCACAGTATCAGCTCGCTCCAACCAGACGTCTCAGTGGGTACCAGCAATAAATGATAGACAGGCATCCCTTCTAGGGGGGTGGGGCAATAGTCCTGGTCTTCATAATACAGGAACTGGGATAAGATCCTACAGCGTGGGCTTAGACTGGTGTGGGACTATTATTTCCCTAACTGTAGACTTGCCTATATTAATTGCTTACATACTACATGAAGCTTTTACACGCTAAATGGCCACTCGAAGAATCTGTCAACCAAGAACATCCAGTTTTTTAACTGACTTGCCTATATTAATTGCTTGCATACTACATGAAGCTTTTACACGCTAAATGGCCACTCGAAGAATCTGTCAACCAAGAACATCCAGTTTTTTAACTGCTTTTCCCGTGTATTCATTAATGTTTCCTTGGGAGTTTTCTATTTAAAAGCATTGTATCTATCTATCTACTAAATTGACTGGTAATTGGCATCCAATTGGCCACCAAGATGACACCAGTAGAGGTCATTGGGCATAATACACGCTTGACATGTGAGTGGCTCTTTACTCATAGGAAGCAGATCATTTCCACTGTTTTGTTGTTGTTTTCAGGTTTGTGGTGCTGCTCATTCGGGTTGGCGTGGGACACTGGACATGATTGATGCTGCTGTCATTGATGTGATGCTAACAAGATTTGAGTGTAAAGTAAAAAATATTGTAGTTACCATTGGACCGTCAATTGGCCCATGCTGTTTTGAGGTTGGTGAAGATGTGGCTGAAAAGTTTACTACAGCTTTTGGTGACAGTGTTGTGGTGCAGAGAGAAGGGAAGCCCCGCCCATTTATAGATCTACGCCTTTCAATCAGGCTGCAACTTGAGAAGAAAGGGGTGCTTCCAAAGAGCATCGACGATGGAACAAGGTAATGGGGGTTGGGGGTATTCTTTAATCTTTTAGAAGAAATGCAAAGGAACTGTGCAAGAATCAGCCCTTAAGTCCCCCAATTACTTTCTCCTTGTCAAAACAATATCCTGTGGCAGAGTTCAGTTTCAGTTGCTGCCACCCTGAGAATGAAAGACTGGGTTAACAGCACATTGAGCCAATCCAGATATTTTATCAATCAATGTTATTCCTTTCAGTGAGATGGATGAAACATCAAAATCTCGACACCCAACCCAATGTACCAAGTGTGACCCACAGCAAAGGTTCTTCTCATATCGACGGGATGGAGAACAGTATGGGACACAAGTGGGGTTCATCAGTGTCAGAGAAATAGATGATTCTAACTGTCACATACTTTAATCTAGCTCAGTTTGTATCAACAATGGGAGTGTTCCCAGAATTACAATTATACAGATTAGACATTGCACATTGGCTGAATCCAAGTAAAACATGGAAAACCATGTTTTGTATCTGTGTATTTGTGAGCAGAAATGTGTTAAACTTGTAAAGTTTAAAGATTCAAATGGCTGGTGCAAAACACTATGCCTTCTTCCAAACACTTCAGAAATGTAAATGCTAGCCCATCAGTCACATTTTCAGATTTTCTCTTCTATTGTCAGTGTGCTAATCTCATCAACAGCTATGCAGTTCACAATACACAATTCCTTGTGTATTAGAAGACAAACCTTCAAAGGCCAATACTGTAAAACCTCGAATTAGCGCCCCCTCCCCCCCTTGAATAAGTGCCCCCTTCGAATAAGTGCCCCTCCTATCGGCCAATAATTAAAATAAGTGCCCCCTTCCCTCCCCCCCCATTTTGTGGACAAGTAATGAGACAACAAAGGATGTATAGTTTTTGTCATGTAGTATTAGATTTGTTTGTACATTGTTTCAGTTTGTAAACACGTTGAGCTAAGTACTTATGGTGCCACGATTTAAACTTTAGGATCAGCTTTGTATATCAATAAACAGCCACCGTTGTTATGCGCAGATGATGTATTAAAAAAAATGACGTCAGGCCATGATTTGGGAAAAATTAAATAAGCGCCACCCCCCTCCCTCGAATAAGTGCTCCCCTGTCTTCCCCTAAATTTGAAATAAGCGCCCCAGGCTCTAATTCGAGGATTTACAGTATTTGAAGTGCCGCCAATTCAGTGTCCAAAAGTTACTGTAGTTTTGTTCAACCCTTTCACCCCTGTGGGGAAAACCACATATTTTGTAAAAATGTAACCATAGACCCAAGAACCACAAATAGTATACTGTTTGAAAGATATTATTTGTGGGATACCATAAATCATACTAACAGCCATAGAGGAGGCCTCAGTTTGAATTGAAAAGCATTCAAAACAAAAAACGTTAAAAAATATTTCACTCCTTGTATAGTTGAAGTATAACCCTAAACTATAGCTTAATATGCAGCTCTTAATGTGTGGGTTATTGCCAGATATTAACTTGACCTTAAAAGTCTAGGAGGAAAAAGTTGCACAATTTGTCGGGGTGGTTAATCAAGTCTCATTTAGGGGGGGGGGGGGGGGTATGATTTTATGCTTTCAAATGACAAATCTGTCCAAGACCTTTTTGTGGTCCAAATTTGATAATTGACAAAATATTGAGCATGTAATGGTATTTTGCGCCACATGGCACTCTTGGGAGTGAGAGGGTTAACTACTCTTCAGTTTTGATCTATTTGTTTGCATGTGGTATCAATAAACATTGACACCCTTTGAGACAATTCCTTCATAGCGGCCAAAGCTACGTTGTGTGTGGGAGAGCAAACAGATTGTTAATGTCAACAACCACACTAAAATTTGCTCTTCACCAACCATCACCCAAAGACAATGAGAGTGAGCAAGAATGAGCGACTCATTAACCAGATAGATCAACTGAAAAGTGTCTTGATAACAAATGATTTTATTGGTTTCATTTAATGCTGTTTGGCACAGATGCATGAAAATATGGGATCTGGCTGTCCAGCTGTAGACAGCACAGCACCTGCATACTCAATAATTCCCTGTTAATAACTGTAAGTAAGTGGTAAGTAATGGTGGTATAATCAATATTACGAGTTGGAATTAGTTGATTACATATACCTAGAGGTAACAGAAATTCATGTTACTGGGGACATAGCACACAAAGAATTGCTTGTGCAGTCTGGAACACTAAGCTTTTGTTACCACTGTTTTGCGAAGTACAAGTTAAGGGCAAAGTACTGTAATAAAGTCTTGAATGGGTAAGATTCAGATTGTTGTGTTTGTGATTGCCAAATCTCAGAAAATTAAAGCTAATGAAAGTGGAGCCATGGTGGCCTCATGGTCAGTGGCCTCACGGTTAGTGCACTTGACTCCAGACTCAACTCCAGATCGAGCAGTCCTCGTTCAAACCCTGGCAGGAGACATTGTGTTGTGTTCTTGGGCAAGACACTTAACTCCCACAGTGCCTCTCTCCACCAAGGTGTACGAATGTGTACTGGCTAATTAATGCTGGGGGTAACCCTGCAATGGACTAGCATCCCATCCAGGGGGGAGTAGAAATACTCCTAGTCACTTCATGCTACAGAAACCAGGATGCACTCCAGCCTGAAGGGCCACTTGGCTTGTATGCAGAGTTGACCTTTTTTAAGGTACTGTTAATTAAACTAGGCAATGTTTTGGCAACTTACCTTACAATTTCGTTGCCACACAAGTTACCCAAAAAATGCTCAGTACAAGACCCCCGAGATAAGCAAGTCTCATGACATTTTGTTGCAGTGAGTGCTTCTGCCTGAAATCAAGATCTACTTTTTGCATTTCAGGGGTGCTACTTTTAACAAACTCTCATGCAACTTGTCTTGCAACAGCGCCACAAAATACTGAGACTTGCTGCAAGAAACTAATTGCCTAGTATAGCCTTTACATCCAGATATCTCAGTTAGATATGAAGAGAGAGATGAAGTGAAGAATGTATGGTATGGGAATGCACTATGACTATTGGCCAAACTGAGTAATGAAAGATAATGACAACAACTTAAAGACAAATAAGTATGAACTGCAACTATTGTCTCTTTAATCAAAGTTTTGGAATCAAACTGATGCTTCAGAAGACTGTAGTAATTATTTTCTACAATTTCAAAATATAATTTCTCCCTTTAACAGTAACAAATGCTAATTTGAGTACAAAACTAACATCTACTTTTGATAGACAATGCTACCAGCTTCATGTATAACCAATGTGTGTCTGTAACTACAAAACACTCTTTTGACTCTGGAAAAATGCCACTTACAATCAGCAAAAATTCAATTCTAGAAAGGTTCAATCAGGTAACAAAGGAGAAAAACATTTTCTCAATTCCAAAACCTTCTATTTGTCTCTTTTCAGGACACAACATTTGTATCAATGAAAAAAAGAAGAAAAGCAATGTCGTAAACAAATTGCTGGAAAAAATCTACCTCACTGCAGGAAGTTTTTGCGACTTTTCATTTTTATTTTGGAATTTTTCAAGGGTGATCGTTCACAACACTAAATCTTTGTGATTTTGCTACATGCTTTGAAACCAACTAAATAATTTTCAGAATCCATTCCCAGACGTTTAATCTTTAAGATTCCAGAATGGGAGAAGCCAATTAAAACAAAAAGAAAACAATCTGTCGGGTTCTGCTTTTATTAACTTGTATGCAAATTCGAAAGCAGTTCAGTGACAGCACAACAGTCTCCATCAGCTGGAAATAGTTCACTATCTGTTGGCTGACTGTCCAAAGTCTGAAAACACTAAACTTTGAGAGCTGCTCATCACTGCTACACTTTCAAGGATTGCACTAAAAGCAATGAAAAGAAGAGGGTAATTTCATGCAAATTTACTAATTTTACTAGACCCACATGGGCATTTAATTGTCACAACTTCACAATTTTTGCAGTTTTGAAAAACCTGACTATCTCATGTTGCAAAACATTTCCTGTGACAATGTAGTTCCAAACAAAACTAATTATACGTCCATTTTAAACTTGCCTAATATTGTACCAATAATCTGCCCTGTTCATTAAAAAATTTGTAGAGACTTTCAATATTAAATAATGATTTCAGTGCCATAATGACAGTCACTTGATTCTCACAACCTGGCAGCCAAGTTGTTGCAAAAAGTTACACAAAATTTAGGAAAACTTGAGATAACCTGTTGTCAAAAAGCTCTAAGATTTTGCAAGTTGCAAAGTGGAGGAGGGTACTTTTCTCCTGATGTTTAGCAGATTTGTGAGGAAAACCTGAAGCAACATTTCAGTGTGGATAAACAGCTTGGCTGAGGCCAATTGGCAAAGGTCAGTCCAGAGTACAAGATACTAGACACTACAAACAGCTACCTTATAGTCATTATGAACTAATATAATCTTTTTCAAAGACCAACTTACTGGTCTTAATTTTCTTAAGTAGTTTCAGTCCAAGTAAACTTATGTCTCACTGGAGGTCAGTTTTCAGAGCGATAACTGAGATTAAGCAAAAAAAGTGCAGTTCCACAAAGTATCCATACCCAACCCCTAGAAGGTCTTTAGAAATCTGAGGGAGTGAGAGGTGTCACAATGTAACCAAATTTTTAGTAGAGAGAGGCATAGAAAGTTCTATACCCTCCTTAAGCTTCCATGGGGGAAGTATGGATATTTTTTAGAACAACACAATTTGGTATTAATATTCAAATTATTGTAAAATAACAATAGCATATAAAGTCACTATACTTGTCAATTATTTTTTTCAGCTGCATCTAAGATCTCTCTTGCATGCTGGTACCTATGCTTGTCTATGCTGTAAACTATTTTGGCACATGTCTTTTACAACAAAAAGAATGTCTTTTCCTCCATCTGTTCATGGTAGGATAATTCTATGATTCTTCTTTTAACACCCTTGCTTGAAAACTAAACCAAATGTTTGGAAACAAAAGTATTCCACAAAATATGCTGTAAAACTTTTTGTTATTACAGCAATGTAGTATTGTGACTCAAAATAGTTATGACCCAAAAATTACATGTCTTTACCATGAAATGATGAGTTACAACCAAAATTATATCAGACCAATAAAAGGTAGCACTTCAATAGCTAACTTGCAAAACACTTTCTTGCATATAGGAAACAGGGAACTCCTAATGTCTACTAATCAAAATTTACAATACCCTTTATATGCTCGAACAAGGATTCCAACAAGCATAACCCACCGGGTTGGCATGAGTGAAAACTATTTCAAACTGGTGTATCCAAGAGGCTCTATTCAATAGTTAAGTCCTTTCCTACTTCATTGTTGCCATTTGTCACTGATAACTTGCTATCTAAGCAGCCACTGATACCACTTTGATCCTCTCGTCCATTTCCCACCTGTTGAAAGATCATTTTAAAAGCTATTATTTTTACTAAATGCCCAAGAAATTATGTGCACTACATTTCTTGCAAAACAAGTTTGGACGTTAAAACTTCAGACACTTTTTATCTCGTTTCAGACAAAGTTTGGACACTGTGACCAAACATTGCTAAGTAAAAGTAAATTTATGAGATACACGGATGGAAAATAACACAAATTCTATCACGCTGTTGCATATCTCAAGCAGTGTCTGGACTAGAGTTTGCCTCATAAAGGAAACTAAAAGCTTTGATGCTTCTCAAAACTTTTATACTGTATTGTAAATATTTCAGAGGCTTAGAATTTCCAATGCTCAAAATTTCAGAGGGTATTATTTATGGACATTTTTTTGTCCAAAATTAAAATCGTCCAAGTAATGTATGATTGGTCAGTTCAAGTTCATTGATCTAAGTAAGTAAGTAAGTAAGTAAGTAAGTAAGTAAGTAAGTAAGTAAGTAAGTAAGTAAGTAAGTAAGTAAGTAAGTAAGTAAGTAAGTAAGTAAGTAAGTAAGTAAGTAAGTAAGTAAGTAAGTAAGTAAGTAAGTAAGTAAGTAAGTAAGTAAGTAAGTAAGCAAGTAAAGATTTTATTTAAAGAGGGTAGCACTAAAATAGTATAAAAATACTAACAAACCAGTGGCCCTCTAAAAATTATGTACAATACGGATTGTCCACAAAGCACATGCCCACAAAGCACATGCCCAACATCACATGTGTGCTGTATTAAATTACAAAGCATTCACCTTGGATCATGCATAATTCAATACAAAAAACTAACCACTTCATGTATTTCCTCTTCACTACTTCCATTCAGCACATCCCCAGATCTGTTAAAGCACAGTTCCTTTTCATCTAAACTTTCTGCTTCAAGCTCTTTATCAAGCTTATCCAATGCCTCGTCAGACAACACATTGTCGTCTCCATCATCACAGCAAGCTGCATTAGAATTTGCAATGTCTTCTTGTTGTTCTGCAGCAATGGGACTTTTTGATATGTCTTGAATTATGATGAACAAAAATCTACAATTCAGTTACACTAATTTGACAGACAGTAAACAGGACTAATATAACCAATCTTGCCAAGATTTAAGTGGGATAGTTTCACAGTTTGATGCCTGTACTAGCAAGCTATGACCTTAGCATATATTACTTTTTTTTCCTTTTTTATTGAATGGAGGGATTGTAATTCAGCAATCATGCTATAATTTGTCAAGGCAATTAAGACTGATGTGTGTATTCAATAGAAGATATCAATGAATTTACACACAGCCATGAACAAAAATTGAAATTAAGTAATATCAGCCCTGGAATATTTCAAAAGTTTAATTTCTGTTACAGATTGCCATAATTTTATCTGGTTGTCAGTTCAGAAAATTTGGTTCCAGAGTAGATGACACCTTCACAAGGCACACAAAATGCAGGCTGACACGTAGTTGTGGTCCCTTCCAGATACAAGTGTTACATTTTATAACCTCTCATATGCAAACACCTCTCCTAATTGGACATTAAATCTGGTTCCAAGTATCCTAGACTGAGAGCAGTCTCTCTTTTGCTTGAACATCCCTGAAGAAGAATGCAAAGCAATGTGTTGGGTTCTTCTTTGCATTCTTCCTCACAGATTTTTGAGCAAAAGCGAGACTGCTTGCAGTCTAAAAGTGTCCACAAGTACAGTGTAACATGTCTGTACAAGATTCCGTGGTAATGAAGGGACATTGCTACATTTCCCTCTAATATTTTGCACTTTCAAATTTTAGACTTTTACCTTCATCATCACATTCTTTTGCCCTTTCCATGTATTCTGATGTCTGCTTATCTATAGATCCACAAACATCACTTAGAAGTTCTTCTAAGAACACCTTAGCAGATTCTTCTACCATCAAAGTTTGTTGCACGACCTCTTCAACATTGGATTCTTTGAACTGCAAGAAAAGCAAACGTAACAACAGAATAAAAATAATGAACAGATCTTACTGGCAGGAATGTTATTAACAATGGTGCCAACAGCTGGGAAATGTCAAAAGAAGAGAGGAAGTCTGGGAGAGTCCAGAAAATTAGACTGTTCACAGTCTCTCTATTTACACACCCAGGGGAGGGGGGTGTTTTGTGCTGGTGTCCAGTTCTCTTGCGATTATATCCGTGCATTCAACAATGGAATAAAAATAAGAGAAAATAGAGGGTTGTGAACAGTCTACAGAAAATAAACCATCTTGGTAGATTATCACAGGATGAACACCAATTAAATAATGCATAAAATTTCTGGTAACAAAATTGAAGAAACTGCACAAACCTAAACCAAATAAACCAAAATATTTACAAGCAAAAGGTATAGAAAAGAGAAAATTACAAGTTCACACAAAATCTGAGAATGTGAGCAGAAATACTCTTGCCTTAGATCAAAACAATCATGTTCATTAATTTCATGATTTCATCATTAACTTGAGATTCATTGTGATCCAAAGAATTAATCAGCAATAATATACACTGAATTAATGAATCAATCGATAAATTAAACATGAGGTCCAAATTGCTATGTTGTGAGCTGCAGCACAATTCTGGATAACTGTCACCTGTTGGGCAAGGTCCCATAGTTATAATGGTTCTTCTGCTTTAAGCCCATAAGCCATGCTCAATAATTATATCAATATTCCACCATGGCTCAGAGGCTTTCAGGACAAACGCCTATATTTGGTGTTGTTTCCTTTGTATCCAAGTATCGTTTGGGAATTGAGGGACAAAAGAAACTTAGAAAATTTGCAATTTTAGACCTGAGAGCCTCAGGGCCATGTTAGAATATTGATATATCAAACATAGCCTATTTCCAACTACAAAATTGAAAAGATTTTTTTAACTATCAGTGTTATCTGCCTCAGCTTTAGCTAATATCAGTCACTTTGTTCATGATTATTCTTGATATCATCAAAACCCTCACCCAATATATTTTTTTTGTAATGATATTTCTATACATAATATTGAGGCTGTGGTTGACAGTGTGGGGGCCGTGTTGAAACTGTTACCTATTCTGTATTATACCCAGTACTCATACTACCACACTCAACACAGGAGATAAATCAATGCCATGGAAACAATCAAAATCCAACAGAAAATTGAGAATTAGAAGTGTGTTCAGCTAATTAGCATAGTGTACAATATATAATATTAACCACAATATATAAAATCCTGCACAGGTAATAATTTTAAAGCAGAAATCAATGAATCCAGGATATGAGACAACTTCAAATTTCAGAATCACAAGGTTTTCAACACTTTCCTTTTCTTCCATTTTAAAACTGACAGTTAAACTGCTTTTTAGTAAGAAGCATAATGATTGGGTTCTACATTAGCCTTTAGCAGCTTTACGACAATCAGAGAAAAATGATTTGAAAAGGGACCAGCAGTTTTTCGCTTGATTCACTGACTACAACATGAAATTTATATAAATACCCAGGGCTATAACATCTTAGCAAGCTGTGGAGCTATGGATTACACTGTTGTCTGATGGTGCAGATTTAGGATGAGCTTTTAAGATCTCAATCATTGCATCCATTTTAATGGTTGACCGAGTTGCTAGGCATAATGTCAAACATTACTCTGCAGGAATAGCAACACTTGTCTAGGAAAAAGCACCTCATCAGTATTGAAGCAAATCTACACATTAACTGGAAAAAAACATTGGTACCATATCATCCCCTTCAATGATTTTATCCTTCATTGTTTGTCCAAATGCAGGATTTTCAGGGGAAATAAGAGCACTTACAGCCCACATTTCCATGTGACAACACAATGGTCATCCCAGTTCCGCAAGGTCTGACATTTTCCAGTGCGACAATTTCACCTAACTGTTTGTTGTTGTGGTTTTGTTTTTTTATGGGTCACAGTGAGGAAACGACCCATCAAGTTGGACATCAGAAATTGATATTACCTTCCATAATACTTTGCTTCAACAAAATATCCTTCTCTCATCCAGCTCTGCAATGTAACCTCGACGCAACTCAAAAAAAAAATATGCTTCATTATGACTATCACTGTGTCTCTCGACTGGATACTGTTTTATTTATTGCAATAGTTCTCGTCAACCGTTACACAATAAATGCAAAAACTCAGGCATTAAATTGCTCACCCTGAATCTGCTGAGTTTAAATTTTAAAGTCTTTAAATTCCACAACAGTTGGCTGACATTACTTCATCTTCTTCATGAAAGTGATTAATTTTACTCTAAAGAAATTTTGAGCCCTCAGAAAAAGAAAACTCACATCTTTTCAGAGATATGAAGTATACTTAATGTTCAGAGAGCACACCCAGAAATTTTTTCATACAACAGGAATACTTGGTTCAAACCACTATTGCTCAAGATCCATGAGTAGGGTTTCCCTTTTCAAAATAGTAGTGTTGGGACAGAAAAGCAACTCATTCAAAGTCACTCAAAGGTGTCCTGTCATTTCAGAAAAAGGGAAAAAAATGACATGCCATTTGTTTGAATGACCCCTTCCAAATTATCAGCACACCAGAGGTTTGCCTAGCTTTTCAGGAAACTTAAATATTAAGTGAAAACTACAAGTTTCCTTTCAAATCAAGAACTAAAACAAACACAATTTAGGTCACGTTTTCAAAACTGTTCCCATTCATTAAAAAGGGACTTGAAGTCCAAGAAGGGGTGTTACTTTCACTGGAAATCATCCCATTAGAAAAACAAATAACAATTAGTTGAGCATTAATAATCAAATGTTTTATTAACACATTAATGCTGTTAAGCACATTTATGGGCAAAACAATCACTACATATTCTCATGTTACTAAATTGATGTTTTCTTCTTGTGCAATCAGATATTACTAGAAAAGTAAATAATTTCTATTCTTAAAATTGTTATTTCTGTTTTTGTTCTATCGAGGCTAGATGTTGCCTGTTACATTAAGTTGCTTAATATAGTTTAAGTATCAGCAAAAAATGATTCAAATATTAAACAGCATGAACACTGTTAGTTTTCAGTTACATACAAGTTAACTGATTAATTCTATGAGAATCGTAACACTGACTTGTGCATGTTGATTCACAATTTACACTCCTGGCATGAAAAAGTTAACTACAAAACTTTGCTCCAAGATCCTAAGGGGTGGTCAAAATTAATCAACACACCAACAGTACACCAGACTGATGGCTGACTGACTGAGGAAATTGAAGAATTATTTAGCAATCACCAAAGTTATGAGAGTTTGTAAAACTTCATAACCTTCACTCTCAATAATTTTAATCAATCTAGTACACTGAAAGTCTGCAGTGACTGGCACTATGAATTTGGGTTGCACGCATTCTCTTAAAATCACATTTTTTTTCGCAGCTGCAGGCAATAGTTTTGTAATTTAGTGCTACAGAAAACCTTAACAAAACAAGGGAAAAAACTATTTTACACTAGCTCCTCTAGATTTGTTAGCTACTAGTCTGTGCATGTGGTAACAGCCACAGAAATTAAGACACATACCCTGGTAGCTTTAAGACATTAATCAATCATTCTAACCTAAACAATGTATATAATGGAGCAAAATGGCAAATACTATATGTATTTGAATAATAATGCAAAAAGCCTACATTACAACCCTGTTTGCTGTGTAATGCTTGGTTCTTTTCAACTACTTTGAAATTTTCTTCAAATTGCTATCCAAAACAAAACTGATCTAAAATCTGTTCACTGTCTCCCTATCTTTCTACGTTTAGGCAGTATAGGAGTTAAGGGGACTGAAATCAATTCAACAATCCTAAATCGATTTTACTGCGTTTCCTTGCCAGGTGACTGATCCTTTGTAAACTGGACTTCTCCCCCCGGTTGTATAAACACAGCAGGGCTGGAAGGTGGACTGTACGGTGGACTTGCGGAACTTACCCGTTCTTCCTTGCTCTTTTCGACATCTAATGTCGCTGCTACAGTTTCACCAGCACTGCCTGTGATTGCTGTTTAAGTAAAAGCACAAATTAAGATAGGTACAGTATTAATACTGTTACACAACTCTTGAAGTCAACAAGCTTAAAATATAACTTCTCTTTAATTTGCCTGGTTGACAAAAGTCAGGGCTAAAAAAAAAAAACTGAAATCCAGCATGCCCTTTGGACAAGCAGCTCTCAAATTTTGCTTGCCCTGGGCAAGTCCTAGTTTACTTTTTTACTTAGTTGGCAGACGACTTACCCAGGCCCTTGCCCATTGGGTAAGTGAGAATGAAAAGTTACTTGCCCTGTAGGACAATCTACTTGTCCTGGATGACCGAAGAGCATTTTTTCGAGCCCTGAAAAGGTGCACTTTTACATTGTTGCATGGATAAAAGGATATGAAATTGCATTAGACCCAACCAAAATAACTTCCCATTAAAATAATCATTGTTTACTATTGACAAGTCTTGCATACAATGAAAGCTCTGTTAAACAAAAGAAGGGGTTCATTTGTTTTCAACTTGCAAAGGTGATGAATAATAAGGTTAGCTTTTTAGAGACATCTGGTAGGCTAACGTCAATCATAAATCAGCCAAACCATATGACAACTGCACAGGATGCTGTTTAATGTTTTTCTCCACATTCACAAAAAAGGAACAATAAAAAAGAAATGTGGCAGTGCTGGAAATAACAGTTGGTCACCGAACATTGTCCGACCAGATTTTGAATATGTCCGGCCAATTTCACATTATGATTGGACATGATGTCCAAACATTTCACCAACACTTTTGACTTCTTGCCTTGAAGTTATTGTCCATCCACAAAATTTGGTTAGATACATTGTTAACCATATGACAACTGCACAGGATGCTGTTTAATGCTTCTCTTCACTTGTTCATTAACACATATTCACAAAAAAGGAACAATAAAAAATAAATGTGGCAGTACTAGAAATAACAGTCGGTCAGCAGACATTGTCCGACCAAATTTTGAACATGTCCGGCCAATTTCACATTATGATTGACATGATGTCCGAACATTTCACCAACATTTTTGACTTCTTGCCTTGAAGTTAGTCTATCCACAAAATTTGGTTAGATACATTGTTAAAGAGCTCGAAGTTGTGACCACTACGGTTGCCAATGCAGCTAATATTTCATCTTTGGCCACCAAAAGTTCTGGTTTAGTCAACATCCGAAAATACATCTGCATTCACAGGCTACGATAATGGCAACTATGTTTCTCTGTGTTAACGATCAATAACAGTTATTTTCTCAGACATTACATCCTTCCAGAAATACACAGTGAAAGATCTTTGCTTCTATAACATTCAACATAAGAAAAGGAAGGCTTTGCTGTGAAGGACTCTAAACAGGAAAACTTGGAAATCACTGACTGTGTTTGAAATCACCCTATAATGCATTGCAAACCCTTGAGCATTGAGTACATCACATATGCCTTACGATTGTGTCTCTTGTAATGCATGGATCCTTCATAATTGCGTTAATATACAACAGCCAAAAAATTCTTGGACATTTTTTCTTTACAGATGTTATCAATTGAGTTCTTTTCTGAATAAAATTTCTACTTGATTTTTATCACTTACTCGCCAAATGGCAACTCAAGAATTTTTTAATTTCGAGCCCTTGACACTGACAGTTTGAGCCATGTTTGATATATAGGTAACTCATAAAGCGGGAATGTTCATCTTTCCTGTACTTGCCAAATAAAGGTCTCTTCAGAAATCACCCCATAATGCATTACGTGCATTGCTATATGCTGTTATCACTTAATGTATGTACCCTAGAGTCAACTTTGGTCAGGAGCCCACCACTAGGAGCCTGCAACTCCCATACTAAGCCTGTCATGGCACTTTTACAGGCCAGTCTATTTTTAGGTGTCTTTTTCCATGAAATGGGTCAGTTCCGGTCTATCTGAGCATGCAAATGGTGGCCTCAGGTGGACATGTTGACCGAATCTTCTGGTGAAATGATGACGTCAGTTAAAAATTAAGTCCGTGCTTGTGATTGGTCACTGAGGTTTCTGCAGGGTCTGAATTTGCAGTAAATTCAAACTCAAAATAGACTGCTCTGTGAAAACCATTGGGGTAATTCCACGCTCCTAGTGATGGGCTCCTGCTTTTGTAGCAGTCAATATAAACTGACTAGGTTTGCTTGAATAACATATAATGATATAATCTAGTAGATAAAGTCATCTAGCTGATCATAAATAAATGATAAATCAAATTTAAATGCAGTTTTGAACGGTTCATATTGAAAATCTGATGCTTCAAATGAATTTGATTATGCTAATTAATCATGCTAATCAACTCTGCAATTTGATGTCCGGTCAAATTGATAAGATGTCTGACCAAAATGACAATTTGAAAGGACACATGTCCTGTTAAAGAAGAAAAATTATTTCCAGCACTGTGTGGTCAACAGGTAACTCAAAAACATAGAGTTACCCAAACAATGACAATCGTTGATTTCCTGATTATAAAGTAACGTGCCTTGCCATCTTAGGAAGGGAGCCAAAAAGACAGAGAGAAGGGGTGGGTGTTGCTATGGAGGGGGGAGGCCAGGGGGGTACTCCCATGTATAAGCTATATGGGTATGTGCCACTGTGAAGGGCATGGCTTTCAGGCAGTTTAGTCTGTGATAGGGTATAGAAATCAGCCAGTTTTGGTCTAGAATAGGGTATAATTTACAAAGTCAAGAACAGGGTTCTTTACCCTGTGTTCTGTAATAAAAATTGAAACTCGGAAGAGGTTTTGTTTGATGTTTGTTTACCTAGCACATGTTGGACTACTATAGCGATGAAGTTTCTGCATAGCTAGTCTGGAATAGGGTAGGGGTTTTGGTGCCTAGTCTAAAATAGACTTGCAAAATCAAACTGATCAGGATTTTGTATAGAGTAAGGGTTTCAGGGTCCCAGTGGCACACCCCCACCCAAAGATTTACAGAGTACCCCCCTAGGGAGAAGGTCTTACAAAACAGAGGACATGGAGGAACGGGGGCTTAATAGAGCTTTTCACAGTACAGGTTAAGTATTTTGATGTGGATGGTCTGTCCAAAACAACACCCAAAAACATCAAGCCAGTTATTGTTTTACTCCCAGGTGTGTACCTGACAAGTCCTCTTCTGAGAACGCTTCTGTCACAACATCCTCAGGTTCAACAAATTCCTTCTCCTGCTCGTCAATTCTTTGTTCCTTCTCTTCAGACACTTCCTCCATCTTTGGTCCTTCATGTACTTCTTTCCCTGATTTCTCGGCATCTCCGACAGCTTCTGAAGTTTCTGTATTGTTCACTTTTTCGTCTGCTAGACATTCAACGTCCTTGGATAAATCTGATGTTTCACCAGTCTGTGACACAGGACTTGATAGCTCTTCTGATATTTCTTCCCCTTGAAATTCCTCTGCCGTCTGGTCAAGTCCACTCTCACCTTCTTGTTTGATCTCATCTTCTTTCACAGCTTGCTCTCCTTGTTCTTCAGTTGCTTGGAGTTCATTTGCACCTTGTTTGTTCTGATCACTTTCAAATGTTTGCACTTCTAGTTCTTCAGTTGTCTGGGGTCTCCTGTCGCTTTCTGGTTTCTTATCATTTTCTTCCACAGCTTGTTCTTCTAGTTCTTCAGTTGCTTGAAGATCAATTTTTTCTTCCTGTTTATCTTCATCACTTTCCACATCCACCTCTTCTAGTATGTTAGCTACTTGAAGTTCATCCTCACCTTCTTCCTTCTTTAAATCACCCTCCACAGTGTGCATTTCATGTTTATCTGTCACCTGCAGTCTATTCTTGTCTTCTTCTTTGTTATTTTCCCCGTCTTTCATAGTTGGCTCTTCTTGTTCTTCTGTTGCTTGAAGTTTGTTCTTACCATCTTGCTTCTTTTCTTCATTGTTCATGGCTTGTTCCTGTTCTTCAGTTGCTTGTGACACTCCTTTATCACACTTGTGGCCTTCTGATACTCCAGTTACGTCTTCAATGACCTGATCATTACTATCGAGAAATTCTTCATCATCATCATCTTCATCTTCTTCACCCTTTGCTTCTTCAATCTCTGTCTTTCCTTCATCCACCTTCAACACTTCCACTCCTTCGATACCTGATAAAGCTTCCTGAAAGATATTCTCTTCTGAACTGTCCTTATCACCTTCTCCTTCTTGTTCATTTGATAAACAGTCTTGTTTGTGCAGCATGTCCTTCACAGGTGACTCTGTCAAAGGAGATTTTGTCTCGACTGCCAGTCCTTCTGATAACAGCTGATTAGCTATGGACAAACCAGTAGAATCTAGTAAATCAACAAGAATGACATCACCAACTGTTTCTTTGATCTTTATTTTAACATCTTTCCCATGGCAAAGTTCTTGAAACCTTCCCACTGCATCACTGCTCCAGTCTTCTTCATAGTACTCGTGAGGGGGTTCAATGCCGGCAAGACTGCAGCATAAGGCTTGCACAGGAAGAACTGCAAACCCTGGGTCGAGTTTCTTGATCCTGTCCAGAGTCAGAGTTTCTTGTTTGGCATAATCTACCGAACGTACACAGACTTGGCCACCAGAACAGACCTTGTTTACCTGCGATCTATACCACTTGTTGTCATCAGTAAACTGTGCACAGCATGTGTCTCCCACTTGCAGGCACAAAAACCTCAAGTCATTTTCACCCAAAGACTGGTAAAAAAGTTCAATCTTGTCTGATAGTGTCTTCAGCTCTGACATGGAATCCACTAACTGACACCAAAACTCACTTGGTGAACTAGTTGATATCAAGCTTACATCATGAAAAAAGTCATCTCCAGACTCAGGGTAATTATACACCATTTTCCCTTCTTCAGAGATTGAAATTCTTCGTTGTTCTTGTGCTCTGGGTTGAAGATGTGCAAGTCCTAGTTTCACAAGAACATCAGCAACAGACTCTTGCGTTTCTCCAGATTCATAAAATAAATTAACTACCACAGAGTCACCTGAAACATTGGTGATTTCAGCTTTCAGTTCTTTAGATTCACACAGTTCAGCCAATTTTGCTGCAATTTCTTCATTTTTCTCAGACATTGACACAACACCATGAAGACTGCAATCAACACACTGAACAGGCAGGGAGAAAAACTCTTCTTGGAGTTGCTTGACCATCAGAGCCACATCAATGTTGCCATAATCGACAAACTTCACTTCAACTCCAGCTTCAGAAACACAAGTAACAACAGCTCTGTACCAATCGTGATCCTCTGAAAACTGGGCACAGCAAACTTGTCCCACTCTAGGATTTCCAATAACTTCCTCAGTCTCGCCCGAATTGGAGTACAACACCGAAAGTTGCTCCATCATTGTGGACAAACCTGCGTCAGGGTCAGCAAGTTGTAGCTGAATGGATTCCAAATCTTTTGCTGCCATCAAATATGCTTCTAAGGATTGCCCAATCTGTAGGTCTGGCCACTTCAAATTCAGTTGTTCTCCAAAGAAATCTTCCTGTGGGTTGCATGCCTTTGCATATCCCAACTCAACAAGACTCTGATTGATTTGGTTTCCACTCTCATCATTCAAAATCAACTCTACCACATCTCCAAACACTTCTGTGATCTCTGCTACCAGTGCTTTAGAGCGGCAGAGTGATTCCAAGACACTGGAACACTCTGGTGACCACTGTCCATCTTCTGAACTGGGATGGATATTAGCCAGGCTGCTTTCCAAGACAAAAACTGGTGTTTGTAAGAACTCATCCTTCAGTGATTTCAACTCTGAAATTGGTATCTTCTCATGAGTTCCACAATCTACAAGTTTCACAGTTGCTGTGCCATCTGCAGAAATACTTATGATTTCACCTCTGAACCACTTCTCGGAAAAATGCACACAACACGACATCCCAACTTCAGGATTGTCAAGTTTAAGTTCATTTTCACTCAGGGCATTGTACATTGATGTTATGCTCTCTGTTAGTTGCTCTTGTTCTTCAGTTCTTTCTGTCAACAATAACCGCATCTCAGCAGGCAAAAAAGCAGAGACATAACTTACAGGGACTTTGCTACCGGACTGAAGTTCTGGAAGCTTAAAAGTGATCCTTTCTTGTGTTGCAGGTAACCTTGGTGGAGATGCTTGTTCTAACTTAGTTTCATCCACGAGAGAGGTATTTCCAAGGCACTCGCCGACTATCTGGTCATTCATTGACTGTGAGGTTCCCGGATGGAACAGTTTAACAGTGTAAGAACCATCAGCATGCTGATTTTGAACTTCAAATTCGACCACCTTCTCGACAAGCATCTCATTCAGGTAATTGGTAATCTTGTCGGGATCAACACCCTGAACCCCTGCCAATCGACAACAGATTCCCTGCGCAGGAAGTTTCAGCTGGGATTCACTGATGGCATGCAGTCTTTCCAGTGGAAGGGTCTCAGAATTACCATAATCAATGTAAAAAACAGTTGCATTGGCATCATCTTGTACTTCTACAATTTGAGCACGATGCCACATGTCATTCTCTGTATACATTCCAAGGCAAGGCACACCAACTTTCACATGCGATTTCTCCAATGGTTGATCTGTCACCACATTAGCGATCTCAGCCATCAGTCTGACTAGATCATCTCCAGTTCTTACCAAGCTTAACCAGAAGCAATCAGGGGAATCAGCAAACAGAAAGTATGCTTCCTCTCGCTTATTCACGTCCAAGGTCTCCTTCGAGAATGATCTCACTTTAGCCGTTAGTCTAGCCTTACTTGAAAACATGTCAAGCTCTTGAATAGTTACAAACCATGTTGTTCCTTCCTGTCTTGTAAATGTTACATGCAAAGGCCTCTCCAAAACTTTAGACTCAAACTGTTGAACATCACTCTCTGTCCAAATATCTTTAGAACCTTCAAGTCGGCATTTGACTGCTTGCACTGGAAACTTTAGAAGCTCAGGTCTAAGTTGCCTCATTGATCCCACTTGAAGACAGTCTGTGTTCCCATAATCAATGAAAAGGACTTCAACTTCTGTGTCTGAAAAAACCTTTGTGACAAGAGCTCTGTACCACTTGAAATCTTCACTAAATCTGGCACAGCAAAGAGAATCAACAAAGCACATTTCCATGGCTTCTGCTGTAGCACCTGGCTGGTCATAGATTTCGCTGACCAGGTTTTCAATTGCTTCAAGATCTGCTGATGACTTAGACAACTGGATATAAAAATCCCCAGACTCTGTGACATGGCTTACATAAACCTCTTCAATCTGGCCTGATGTAACTTGTGGAAATGCATATCTCCCCACTTGCACACTTGAAATTTCCCTTCCTTCTTGCTGTAGATCTGCAGCATCTTTGGTCATGAACATGTCCACAATAGATGCTCCACCACTGTCTAGAGACACCCTCCACTTCTGCCCATCGCGGATGATAAATCTGGCATTGAAAGACTTGTCAAGTGCAACTGACTTAAAAATGTTCACTTCTCCAGCTGACCAGTGGTCTTTGGTTGCATCAAGACCACAGAGAATAGCTTGCTGAGGCAACTTCATGAAGCCTTTCTCAGAGTCCTTAACATGGTTTAACGATACCACTTCACTATTTCCATAATCAACAAACTCAACCTCTGCTCCTGAGGAAGTTACTCTTTTTATTCTACCCCTGTACCAGTCGCCATCCTGACTAAACCTTGCACAGCAAGACATTCCAGGAGAGGGAGATCTCAATACATTGGTAGATGGCCCCAGGGAAAGGTAAAACCGGCTTAGTTCCACACTCAAAGCTGACAGCTCATCCAGGGCAGATTCAAACTGCACATAGAATTCATCTGGGCTCACCACATGGCTTACATACACACGCTCTTTCATCTCTGGGGCGACAGCAGGCTGAATGAACTCTCTCACCAGAAAGGTGTCAACTGAATCCTGTGGCACATCTATTTGTCCAACTTTTCCATCCCCATCAAAAAGGCTTACTTTCCATTTTCCTTTTTCTAGTGACAGAAATGTTGCCTTAAGCTCTTTATCTGCTACTCTTTGTCCAAATGACTCTACCACTGGGGAATCAAGACAACACCGAACTGCTTGCACTGGAAGGTCAAAGAACCTTTTGCTCAACTGACGGATATCAGATAGAAGAATGACTTCACTGTTTCCGTAATCAACATAGTGTACCTCAACTTCAAAGTCTGAAGGCACACTCTTAATAGCAGCTCTATACCAAGAATTGTCTTCTGAAAATTGGGCGCAAACAGGATTGCCAACAACTACATCTTCATGACCTACATCATCGGCAAGGCCAGAGTACACTTCAGTGATCTCAGTCATCATTTGCTCAAGTTGCGGGTACATTGCTGACAACTGAATGTAAAAGTCCTCTGAGCTTTCAGTGTGGACGACATAAACATCTTCTGTCTGGCCTAATTGTAAAGCTTGCTCTTTCAAGGTTACTTCTTGTGCTGAGTTGGAAATAAAGAATATGGGGCCTAGCTTAGGGGATAATAGACACCATAAATCTTCTATTTAGATCCAACCTCTTTAAAGAGGGCATTTGTCAGCATGTTCTTTTTATGGCTGGTAATGGTCAGCACGGTAATTTTGGGGGCGGTTTTCACGTGGCCAATTACAGCTTACACGGATGTCAATGGGTTAAAGAACCCTTCAGTTAAGCTAGGAAAAAAAGTCTTTGGGTTCCTGACTTCCTTAACCCCTTAGGATAGAGATCTCACAGATTCAAGCCAAACAATTCCACCCCATACTTTTCAAGCCATTTTTTTTTTTCACTGAGTAATACTAGCATCAAAGACTTGGCACATACTGATACTATTATTACACTGTAAATCCAAATTCAGATATGCATGTCCTATTATCGGAGTGTGTGCGTGCACGTGTGAGTACATGTATGAATGTACATATGTGTGATGAAGTGTACTACAGAGATTCAAAAGGCACCAAAAGAGAGAAACACTAGCCCCTCCTTTGTTGAGCTTTTAAAACACAGGCACTAGGTTTCTAGACTTTACTTCCTATTACAAGAGGAATTGTCCATGAATCTGTACAATACATAAGACCAATACCTGCTCCTTCGAGGGTGCTAAGGAGTTCTGCACTAAAACAACTTGCATCCTTATTGAACACCTTGACCTCATATCTTCCACCTTGGCAACGCAGTGTTTTTATGATCAGCTGTTCATCATTAGCTGTCAGCTCTTCAAAGATACCAGTGCTGTCCTCTGACCATTCATCCCTGTTCAGATCCAGTGAACATTCAATGGCGACTTTAGGTGTCTTGAGAAACAAAGGGGTGATCTGTTTAACTCCAGAAGGTTTCAATGTCTCTTCATTCCCGTAGTCAACATAATGTACGCTCATGTCATTCACTGAGATGTTTAGGACTTCAGCTCTGTACCACATTTCTTCAAAAACTGCCACACATGGCTGCCCAACTGATGGTGAGACGAGACAACCTTCTGTTTCAGCCAGTTGAAAGTAGTGGTCATTCAAGTCGGTCATCACTAGAATGGTGAGGAAAAAAAAAAAAAAAGGTCTTCAGTAAAAATATATATACAAGATAAAACAGTACACTCCTCACTGATCAGCTATCTGTCAACAGAGAAAATCTTAATAGCACAATTTTACCTTGAGCTATACAATCAAATTCAGTGCTACATGTGAGCCCAAATTTTACATAATGGTGCAGTTGCCTATTGAGGTTCAAGTACGACCTTGCTTTACTCAGACTGTACAAGCAAAACTGCATAGTTATAGGCAATAATAATGACAAGATAAATAATAAATATCTTCATTGACCACTCCCCCAATGGGGCTTTTCAGTGCCAGTGAAACTAAATGACAAAACAAACAATGCAAATCAACATAACATGGTTAAAAATCCCAACTGCCAGGAGGCAGACCAGTTGGCTATTTACAAGGACGGCCGAGGAGCTGAACTAGGGTCTACTGAGAAACAACTCCAGCTTAGTGGTCAAAGCGGGACTTGAACCGGCAACCTCCAGATTTCACGTCCCACATCCTAACCACTTGGCCACACTGCCTCCTTTTTTGCCTCTTTCATGCTTGGTTAACATGAATCAAGTACACAGCTAACTAAAAGGAATGCAGAGGGGGTGCCCATTCAGTTACAGTCAACTGGAGTTGAATGCTGACAGAGGTCTGACAATATACTGTGAAATTCAAAACATAGCTTAACTAGTCTGGAAACACTTACTCCCATCAAGCTGCTCCTTCATGTCTACAAGCTGACAGAAAAACTTTCCAGGAGAAGACAGATGAGTCATGACAACATCATATATTTTACCACACTCTACAACAGGGTTTGTATAGTGTCCACTTGCTGGCTTTCCCTGAGCAATTGGCTCTACGGCAGTTTTCGTTGAAGCAGCCAGTTTAGCCTTAACTAGCTCTTCTCCAATATCCATGCCACTTTCATTCAGCTGAATCTCAAATGGTTCTGTGAAGGACGAGAATTTAGCATTGAGCTCCTTCTCAGCAGTGAGTTCCTCAAAGAGTATACAAGATTCATCAGGCCAGTTCTCACCAACTGCAGGTTTGATACCAAGAAGGCTGCACTTAACTGCTAAAGGAGGCTCAGCAAAGAAGGCATCTTTCAGGATCTTAGTTCTACTAATTGGCAATGTTTCTGTGTTACCATAATCAATAAATCTTACAGTTAGTGCACCATTTGTGTTATCTTCAACAACAGCACGGTACCACTGGTTATCCTCAGAAAACTGTGCACAACAAACATCCCCCACACTGATGGCACTCACGGCAAGCTCTTCATTGGCTAAGGAATCGTAAGTAGATGATATTTCACTCATAAGAGCCATAAGTTTTTCCTCTGTTCCACTGACTAGACAGAAAAAGCATCCAGGAGACTCCATGGCAGAGACATACACTTTCTCCTTCTCTGCAGGTTTGACTTTTCCAAGAGCTGCATAGGACTTGACTGCTGCAACAGGTTTAGAAGTGCCACGGATAGCAAGTCCTTCCTTCACCAGCAGGTCACCAATGTTGATGTCAACTGATTGTTCGGTTGTGTCAAAGAGCTCAATCTCCAGGATGTTCTCACTTCCTGTTTCAATAAAAGGTAATAACAGAGAATAAGTTGCTTCAAAATTCTAATGAACATTGATCCTTACACAGGTTCACCCTGATCCTTTTACACAGATATGTACCAACAAGTTCCTCTCCTAATTACAAATCACAAAAGCTTTCAAGTTTTCCATGCTCTCTGTAGTGTTTAATGCAGACAGTGTGCACACCAGGCTGTATAAACATAATTATAAAGGGATTTTCCTTCCCTTACCTTTCTTGATGACTTTTCCAACTAACATCTTCTGCATTGTGAGGTTCTTGAACCTATCAACAATGGCATCTGGCCATGTTGGACCACTGACAGGTGAGATGGAAGCTAAGCTACACTGGATGGCTTGAGCAGGAAGCTCTGTCCACTCCTTCTTTATTGTCTTCACTTTGCTTACAGGCACCGTTTCACAGTTGCCAAAGTCTACGTAACACACCTCCACAAACTGACCATCCACCACTTTAGTAATTCTTCCTCTATACCACATCTCATCATCTGAAGTAAATCATTATACGATTTGTTTTGCATGAAATGCAGTTTTAAGGGAATGAAAGTATAGGTTTTATATGTAAGTGCTCTGTAGTTTTAAGTTGAAAGTAACGCCCAGTCTGGCAGGGAAGGAAAAGATGTTGAAATCCTCTTCCCCAGTAGGCCTGTAAATTTCAGTTTTCACTTGCTTCCACTTAAATATGACATGCCAATGTGGTAGTCAATGTGGTGTCCAGAGGATGAAGCAAAACAATAAAGTATGCTTAGATGGTAAATTAATCCAGGCTTTCATCTCATTATTTTGCTATCTTGCAGTGTCAAGTTTTGAAACAGTTTCTGACTGGAAATTATCATTGTATCAATTGACATTTTCACTCATACTTCAAGACTACTTAGACAATTTTTGCTTGCCCCAGAGTAAAATTTATGTGGTAGGCACGGTGGCCTCACGGTTAGTGCGCTTGTCTCTGGATCTATCAGTCTGGGTTCAAGCCATGGCTGAGAGCATTGCATTGTGTTCTTGGGCAAGACACTATACTCTCACAGTGCTTCTCTCCACCCAGGTGTGTAAATGGGTACTGGTCAACCTTCATACTGGAGGTAACCCTGCAATGGACTAGCATCCAATCCAGGGGGGAGTAAAAATACTCCTAGTCACTACATGCTACAGAAACCAGGATAAGCCTCGGCCTGATGGGCCACTTAGCTCGTATGCAGACTTAACCTATACCTAGGGCAAAATTTACTTGCCCAGAACAATAATTGGGCTTAGATTTTTTCCTGCCCTGCCAATGAACTAAAAAGCAAAGTTTCTGAACAGGGAGGAATCTTCCAACCTTTTTACAAATTGAACTAACACACAACAAACCTGCAAACAGTGCTGCACAGTTCATTCCCACCACA